>NC_084616.1:1293408-1417064 GCF_033978795.1 Nerophis ophidion
TTTACTACTACATACTATTTACTACTACATACTATTTACTTATTACTACATACTATTTACTACTACATACTATTTACTACTACATACTATTTACTCATTACTACATACTATTTACTTATTACTACACACTATTTACTCATTACTACATACTATTTACTTATTACTACATACTATTTACTTATTACACAATATTATTTACTTAGTACTACATACTACTACTATTTACATATTACTACATACTATTTACATATTACTCCATACTACTATTTACTTATTACTACATACCATTTACATATTACTACATACTACTACTTTTTACATATTACTACGTACTATTTACTCATTACTACATACTACTACTATTTACTTATTACTACATACTACTACTATTTACATATTACTACATACTACTATTTACATCACTACTACATCGCTATTACATCACTACTACATACATACTACATCACTACTACATGCATCATCACTACTACATCACTACTACATACATACCACATCACTACTACATACATACTACATCACCACTACATACATACTACATTACTACTACATACATACATCACTACTACATACATACTACATCACTACTACATACATACATCACTACTACATACATACTACATTACTACTACATACATACTGCACCACTACTACATCACTATTACATACATATCACATACATTCTACATCACTACTACATGCATACTACACCACTAATACATCACTACTACATACATACTACATCACTACTACATACATACCACATACATACATCACTACTACATCCATACTACATATTACATAATACTACACATTACTACTTACATACTATATAATACTACATCACTACATACATAATACATACTACATGAATAAATACATACTACTTACATACTACATATTACTACTTACATACTACATATTACTACTTACATACTACATATTACTACTTACATACTACATATTACTACTTACATACTACATATTACTACTTACATACTACATATTACTACTTAAATACATACTACATATTACTACATACATACTACATATTACAATATTTATCTAGATAGCCTTCTGTTTCTCTGTTCTAGTTGTATTTCTCTTTTTCTCCATTTGTCTTTCTTGTTGTTTGTTTCCTTCTCTTACATTTTTATTGTTGTCTTTCTCAATTAGTTTTTCCTCTTTCTCTCCAGTTTTCTCTCTTCTTTTTTTTTTGTTTCCCTCAACTTCCTTCTCCTGTCTTGCTGTCCTGTTTGTGTCTCCACCTTCATGACCTCCTTTGTTGATGTGACCTGCAGGAAGAGCAGCATCATCATGGCCGCCGACGAGAGCACCATCAGCTGGGGGCCGTCACCCACTTATGGAGAGTTGGTAAGTTGCTCATCTGACCTTCTCACCTCCGAGGATGATGACTTGCTCCCTGCAGGGTTACGGAGACAACAAAGCTAAATCCTCCACCACCGCCCAGGAAGTCAAGACCCTGGATGGCATTTACGTTGAACAGGTGTGCTCTTGAGCAAGGCATGAGACTGTGAGGTGTGTGAGAAGGTCCTGACTGGCCTTGTGTTGCAGGTGGTGATGGGCTACTGTCACTCCATGGTCATCGCCAGGCAGGACACTCAGACGGAGCAGGAGAAAGTGCAAAAGTTGCCGGAGTACAATCCCCGAACAATCTGAGCGAGACACAACAACTTTTCAGGGAGCTGGGACGTCTTCTTGGGAAGTTTGAATCCCCCCAAGAGATCTAACATGTCTGGCTTTGTCTCACATTTGGATCCTAAAAAAAAACAGAAGAGCTAAAAAAAAAATTCCATAAACTGTTCCAGCTGAACAATTGAGACCTTTTCACTTGTGGGGTCTTAGTTTACGTCGAGCACTTTGTCCTCTGCAGGGGACATGTGCTAAAAAAAAAAAAAGATCTATCTTTTGTCATGTTTTGTGTTGCAGTATTTGAAAAGTCCAATTTACAGCTGCTCTCACTTTCTCAGAAGGGGACCAATGCTCCATTTTCTATGAGAAATGATCTCCTAGACGTTTGTTACATTCCTTCTCTTCACAATCTGGGTGGTTTTCAACGATGCTTTGTTCTGGTTACATTTTCATTCCAATAAAAGATGTGTAAACTGTTTTCTCCTGTCTTGTACATGAAGAAAAACACAAGCAATGACTGAAAACATTTATTTTTTCAATGTACAAAATCTAAAGTCAATCTTCGTCTTCCTCCTCCTCTTCATCCTGGTTGATCTGGAAGTAGCGTAGCTCGTAGCTCTCCTTGGTGTTGGCCACCACGCGCAGCCAGTCGCGGAGATTGTTCTTCTTCAGGTACTTCTTGGTCAGGTACTTCAGATATCTGACGGACAAACATCTCAAAGTTAAAGATGCATTTCTTCCTCGACCACGCCCATTTTAACACTCCAAATATGGTCATGAAAACCAAACTAAAAGGAGGTTAAAATCTAAGTTTAGGTGATCAATTGTTTTGATTAATTTGAGTTTGTGTTGCAGATGACTTTCAAATATTCAGAAGTCAATGTTTTGTCCTTGGCTGTGACACAAAGTCCTTTGCTTCCACATTCTCTTAGTTCCTTGGCAGAGATTCACAACATGACTCGCAGGTAAAGAGCCACCCACGTTTTTTTCAGGGCTGATATCAGTTATTAGTCAATAGGGGTGGAAAAAAAAAAAAAGATTTTCCAATTAAACAATTCTTAATCGATTTAAAAAAAAGGTTTTTTTGCATTTTTTTTTATCAATATGTGCTGTTCAGACAAATCATGATGTAGACCAGGGGTCACCAACACCAGGTGGCCCGTAAGGACCAGATGAGTCGCCCGCTGGCCTGTTCTAAAAATAGCTCAAATAGCAGCACTTACCAGTGAGCTGCCTCTATTTTTTTTTTATTCATTTATTTACTAGCAAGCTGGTCTCGCTTTGCTCTACATTTTTAATTCTAAGAGACAAAACTTAAATAGAATTTGAAAATCCAAGAAAATATTTTAAAAACGTGGTCTTCACTTGTTTAAATACATTCATTTATTTTTTTACTTTGCTTCTTATAACTTTCAGAAAGACAATTTTACAGAAAAAAATACAACCTTAAAAATGATAGGATTTTTAAACACATATAACTTTTTACCTTTTCAATTCCTTCTTCTTTTTTCCTGACAATTGAAATCAATGTTTAAGTAAATTGATCTTTTTTATTGTAAAGAATAATAAATACATTTTAATTTATTTCTTCATTTTAGCTTCTGTTTTTTTGACGAGGAATATTTGTGAAATATTTCTTCAAACTTAATATTAAAATTAAAAAAAAAGAATTCTGGCAAATCTAAAAAATCTTTAGAATCAAATTTAAATCTTATTTCAACGTCTTTTGAATTTATTTTAAAATTTTTGTTCTGGAAAATCTAGAATAAATATTTATTTGTCTTTGTTAGAAATATAGCTTTGTCCAATTTGTTATATATTCTAACAAAGTGCAGATTGGATTTTAACCTATTAAACATCTCATTTCAGTAGGCCTTTAAGTAGTGTGATAAGCTAATCACAAAAAGCGCCATCAGCAGCATGAGTGACAGACGTGTGCAACAATCACAATTGTCGTGTCTCATGTTCGCCTCCTGGCCAATGAAAAGTGTTGAAGGAAACAGCTTGCTTCAAACGGGGAGAAGAGGAAAGAGGAGTCACTGACTGTCTGGCTCTCAGCACCACAGCCTGTCTTTAACACTGGAAGTAACTCAACAGAGTGACCCCTCCTCTTACTCATTCACTATCTTTGTGCTTCCACAGCAGGAAGCACAGTCCTCACTTCCTTACTCGCCACTAAGAAGTTCCGCAAAGTAAGAAAAACGAAGAGTAGAAGTGACGAAGCCAAATGTCACCTTCATTGATATTTCAGCTTCAAAGTGGACGGGCAATATGAGCCCACCAAATATATCCATCAAGTGCCATAAGGTTGATGAGCTGAGAAGTGATTGTGATGTAGACATCTTGTCATATTTGGAGGTGTGGAGGGAGGGAGGGAGGCTCCTCTCAGCCACACGAGGTAAACATGTTGCTGAAATCCTGGCAAGTTGCATCCACCACATGAGTGCTGCATGAACATTGTCACTACTGCTCCCACCTTCCCTCAACAAATGATGTTGAAAAACAACTGAGCTGTTGACTGTTGTGTATATTCATATTTAATGTGTAATAATGTGTATTATTCATGTTTGAATGTGGCTCCACACGTCACTGATGGGCCTCCTTAAATAATAATACTTGCTATCAGCAGGGAAAAAAACTGCAGCCGATCACTAATTGAGAGATTTAAATTGCAAATGTGTGGAGAAAAAGGCCAAAGAGGTATTTGCTACAAAGTGTGCAGGTATGGTACGTCGACACAGGTGGAAAAGTAGATTTGTGTTCAACATGTGGTAGCCAGGACATTTGAAGATGTAATGGGAATGAAAGGTGATTAAGAAGCAGTTTGAGTGTCACACCTTTTAGAGAAGGGCACCTCTGAGGACACGGTGATCTTACTCTTGCTCCTCTCGATGGACACCACACCTCCGCCCAGGTTGCCAGCTTTACCGTTCACCTTGATGCGCTCCTGGAGGAACTGCTCCTGGAAGTCACGAGTGGTGGTCAGGTGTCAGTCACGAGTGGTGGTCAGGTGTCAGTCACGAGTGGTGGTCAGGTGTCAGTCACGAGTGGTGGTCAGGTGTCAGTCACGAGTGGTGGTCGGGTGTCAGTCACGAGTGGTGGTCAGGTGTCAGTCACGAGTGGTGGTCGGGTGTCGGTCACGAGTGGTGGTCGGGTGTCAGTCACGAGTGGTGGTCGGGTGTCAGTCACGAGTGGTGGTCGGGTGTCTGTCACGAGTGGTGGTCGGGTGTCGTCGCGAGTGGTGGTCAGGTGTCAGTCACGAGTGGTGGCCAGGTGTCGGTCACGAGTGGCGGGCAGGTGTCGGTCACGAGTGGTGGTCAGGTGTCGGTCACGAGTGGTGGTCAGGTGTCGTCACGAGTGGTGGTCAGGTGTCGTCACGAGTGGTGGTCAGGTGTCGTCACGAGTGGTGGTCAGGTGTCAGTCACGAGTGGTGGTCAGGTGTCGTCACGAGTGGTGGTCAGGTGTCGTCACGAGTGGTGGTCAGGTGTCAGTCACGAGTGGTGGTCAGGTGTCGTCACGAGTGGTGGTCAGGTGTCGTCACGAGTGGTGGTCAGGTGTCGTCAAGAGTGGTGGTCAGGTGTTGTCACGAGTGGTGGTCAGGTGTCGGTCACGAGTGGTGGTCAGGTGTCGGTCACGAGTGGTGGTCAGGTGTCGGTCACGTGTGGTGGTCAGGTGTCGTCACGAGTGGTAGTCAGGTGTCGGTCATGAGTGGTGGTCAGGTGTCGTCACGAGTGGTGGTCAGGTGTCGTCACGAGTGGTGGTCAAGTGTCAGTCACGAGTGGTGGTCAGGTGTCAGTCATGAGTGGTGGTCAGGTGTCAGCAGCGACATGAAGACAACTTACAAAGTTGGCAGCGTCCATGATGCCATCCTCCACCGGGTGGGTGCAGTCCAAGGTGAATTTCAGGACCTGCTTCTTCTTCTTGCCACCTTTACCACTGGTCTGCTTCTTCTTTTGCTGCTGCTGACACACACACACACATTGTGTTGGTTGACACACACACATTGTGTTGTTGACACACACACACATTGTGTTGGTTGACACACACACACAGTATTTACAGCATTTGACAGACACACACTGCATGTTTTGGAGTCACACATCAAGAGTGTTACTAAAACGGCCTTCTTTCATCTCTATAATATCATTGTTCCATGTTGTCCACTAGCGATGCTGAGATCATTATTCATGCCTTCATAACGTTGTGTCTCCATTACTGTAAGATATTATTTTCATGTCTCCCCATGTCTAGAATTAAAAGATTACAGTTGGTACAAAATGCGGCTGCTAGACTTTTGACAAGAACAAGGAAGTTTGATCATATTAGGCCTATACTGTATATACCTTTATATACACACATATATATATACACATATATATATCTATATATATACACATACATACATACATGCATGTACATACACATACATATATACCTGTACTGGCTCACCTGCACTGGCTTCCTGTGCACTTAAGATGTGACTTTAAGGTTTTACTACTTACGTATAAAATACTACACGGTCTAGCTCCATCCTATCTTGCCGATTGTATTGTACCATATGTCCCGGCAAGAAATCTGCCTTCAAAGGACTCCGGCTTATTAGTGATTCCCAAAGCCCAAAAAAAGTCTGCGGGCTATAGAGCGTTTTCATTTCGGGCTCCAGTACTCTGGAATGCCCTCCCGGTAACAGTTGGAGATGCTACCTCAGTAGAAGCATTTAAGTCTCACCTTAAAACTCATTTGTATACTCTAGCCTTTAAATAGACTCCCTTTTTAGACCAGTTGATCTGCCATTTCTTTTCTGCTCTGCCCCCTTCTCCTGCGTGGAGAGGTTATCAGGTGACCACAGATGATGCGCTAGCTGTTCAAAGTCATGGACCACTCATCTGTGCATCTGTTGGGGACGTCTCTGTGCTGCTGACCTGTCTAAACTTGGAATGACCTCCTGCTGGCCTCACTATGGACAGGACTCTCACTATTATGTTAGATCCACTATGGACTGGACTCTTACTATTATGTTAGATCCACTATGGACTGGACTCTCACACTATTATGTTAGATCCACTATGGACTGGACTCTCACTATTATGTTAGATCCACTATGGACTGGACTCACACACTATTAGGTTAGATCCACTATGGACTGGACTCTCACACTATTATGTTAGATCCCCTATGGACTGGACTCTCACACTATAATGGTGTTTCTACTATGAACTGGAGTCTCACACTATTTTGTTAGATCTACTATGGACTGGACTCTCACACTATTATGTTAGATCCACTATGGACTGGACTCTCACTATTATGTTAGATCTACTATGGACTGGACTCTCACTATTATGTTAGATCCACTATGGACTGGACTCTCACTATTATGTTAGATCCACTATGGACTGGACTCTCACTATTATGTTAGATCCACTATGGACTGGACTCTCACACTATTATGTTAGATCCACTATGGACTGGACTCTCACTATTATGTTAGATCCACTATGGACTGGACTCTCACACTATTATGTTAGATCCACTATAGACTGGACTCTCACTATTATGTTAGATCCACTATGGACTGGACTCTCACTATTATGTTAGATCCACTATGGACTGGACTCTCACTATTATGTTAGATCCACTATGGACTGGACTCTCACACTATTATGTTAGATCCACTATAGACTGGACTCTCACTATTATGTTAGATCCACTATGGACTGGACTCTCACTATTATGTTAGATCCACTATGGACTGGACTCTCACACTATTATGTTAGATCCACTATGGACTGGACTCTCACACTATTATGTTAGATCCACTATGGACTGGACTCTCACACTATTATGTTAGATCCACTATGTACTGGACTCTCACACTATTATGTTAGATCCACTATGTACTGGACTCTCACACTATTATGTTAGATCTACTATGGACTGGACTCTCACACTATTATGTTGTTTCTACTATGAACTGGACTCCCACACTATAATGTTGTTTCTACTATCGACTGGACTCTCACACTATTATGTTGGATCCATTTCACTGGTCCCCTCGAAGGTTTCTCATTGCGATCCCATTGGGTTGAGTTTTTCCTTGCCCTGATTATGGGATATGAGCCAAGAATGTCGTTGTGGCTTGTGCAGCCCTTTGAGACAATTGTGATTTAGGGCCATATAAGTAAACATTGATTGATTTTCAAAATTCTTTTAGCCATATGTGGAAGAAAATATGTAAATGTGAAGTGTATTATCAGAACAAAAAGAATGTTCTAAAGTTTAAAAAGCTTAACTACAGCCAACGTAACGTACTCGTAACGCTACTACATTCGAGACGGAGGTTTAAAAAGATAAAATCACAAGTAATGATTGAGCTGACAAGTGCCGGTGATGATTTAAAGGGTAGAATGGTGATATTCAGGGCTGGGTGATATATACGATATATCGCGGGTTTGTCTCTGTGTGATATAGAAAATGACTAAAATATTTCCTTGAATAGCCGCCGGGCATGTAATATGCGCCTGCCTTGAATTACTGCCGGATCAATCTCACCCCCCAAATTAATAAGCGCATGCTTACTGTTACCGCCGGGTCAAAGTCGTGACATCACAAGTGACGCCTCCCCTGTCATCATTTCCAAAATTGAGTTTTTTTTTTGCTTTTACTATGTGGAAACCAGGGATCTTGTTCCACAGCCATACAGATCACACTGATGGTTGTGATATAAATCAACTTATCTTTAACACTCTTACTAATATGCGCCACACTCTGTGAACCCTAACCAAACAAGAATAACAAACACATTTCTGGAGAACATTGGCTCTGTAACACATAAACGCGACATAAGAATTACCCAGAATTCCAATGCATCCATGACTCTTGGCTATATTATACACCTCGCTAGCACCCAGTAGCATTACTGCTAATATGTAGCATCATTTGTAAAGTCACTCGCTAGAGAATGAAGATAATTTCATAACCTTAGTAACATATCACATAGTGAAGGACGAATACTATTTGATTTCCTTTTATGCAGCTCGTTTTTATTTGACACTTAAAATGTCTCTGACAATCTTGCACTTTCTGTTTTGGAAATTACATGTTTGTGCCACTGCTTAATAACTTTAATAAATACACTTTTAGTAATTTCCCTCTCTGCATGAAAGTTTAAATGCAGCATACATTAATGCAGTATGAAGAAGAATGTTTGAATGTAGACACATAGAATCATCATACTGCTGTCATTATATGCATCAAGTGTTCATTCAAGGAAAAGGCAACATATCGTATATCGCGATATGGCCGAAAAATATCGCAATATTAAAAAAAGGCAATAACATCGGTCTAGTGTCACTGACATTAGACAGATGATATAAAAGGTAAAATGTTGACATTATACAGTGATTTAAAGGTATAAAGGTGACATTTAAGAGTATATAGTTGACATTATATAGTGATTTAAAGGTATAAAGGTGACATTTAAGAGTATATAGTTGACATTATATAGTGATTTAAAGGTATAAAGGTGACATTAAAGAGTATAAAGTTGACATTATACAGTGATTTAAAGGTGACATTAAATGTATAAAGTTGAAATTATATAGTGATTTAAAGGTATAAAGGTGACATTAAAGAGTATAAAGTTGACATTATATAGTGATTTAAAGGTATAAAAGTGACATTAATCAGCGAGCAGGAGCGAGTTTGGACAACGTGGTGAGTTAGCACAGAGAAGCTAACATTAGCTCCAGGCCGCTAAACACTTAGCTCCACAATGTGCTCGTTTAAAAACACAGAACGAGGCCACGTGTAAGACTCTCGTTGGACACTGGCCGGTGTTACACAACGACGGCTACAGCTCCACCATTATTTGTTATTTTCATCCAAGAAAAAGTGCAGTTTGAGTGGATTGTTGACACGCGATTTTACTTACAATTGGCGCCATGGCGAAGAAGCTAGCAAAGAGAACGACATACAGTGCGCATGCGTTAAAAGGGCTTACTAATCAATTGCCGGATCATTGATCTAGAGGCTGATCATCGTCGCCGGATTAAGACAATGTCACATTTTAGTACGGGATGAGTGCAATTATCGTATTGTGAGGAACAATATCATACATACACGATTTTTCTCATTCTTAAGAAAACATTACCACAGCCCGCCTACCTTACAATGGCTTACTAATCAATTGCCGAATCATGGATTATTTACGTCGATCATCGTTGCCAGATGAGAATGTAAAATGATCGTAACAGAAGATTAAAATGATTATATTTAGAGGAATGTTATCGAACACACCCGATTATCTAGAATATTTCGGAAAACAATACATCAATGCACAACCCCGGAAGTTCCTATCGGTCACGTGATTGGCCCCAGCAACAGTAGGCTTGTAAACAGCGCCCCCACGTGGCTGTAAAAAGGCAGGACGGTGAGCCGATACACGACACCAGCAGTCCGTATCGTTCACTAATTGCCAATTATGGGTAGGGTCAAAGTAATCATATATTCATGTTTTGAATGATTAATAGTGCACGTAAATATTGTACAAATACGATGTACTTTGCACTTCTGGCAACGTTGATGAAGTGACATCGCTTTTTGTCTGCAACGTTTCAGAATATCTTCTCATAAAGTTTTATATTTACAACTAACATTCAGACCACTAAAACTATAAACATTTGTATATTATACACTAACATTCCTAAAGTGCAGCTTGTGCTTAGCTTTTTGTTGGCCAGTAAAGATGTGAAAAAAATGGTAAACGGGATCAAAATTAAAAAAAAAAGAGGCTACTAAAACAACTCAAAGCTTTGTCCTTAAAATGTGTCGTAAAGCATTGGCAGCAAGTTATGGCTAAATTACTTTTTTATTTTCACGTTGCAGGTAAAAACTGCAGTTTTATGTACATAGATGGCAAGACTCCAATTAAATTGTCAAATAATTTAATAAGTTTACAGAAATCAAACTAGCAGATCATTTGATGAGGATAAGAAAAACAAGAAATTACAAGAAAGTGTGAAAAGTGGGATTAGTTTTTAGCCTGAGCAGAGGTGACAAAGTGGATTACATCGACGGTGCTTGATTGGACTTCACACTCACTATTTCACCAGCCCTGCTGAGCATCAAGACAACATAATGGCTGCAAACAATCAGTACAAACTAAGTGATATAATTTGTAAACATTGCTACATATGACAGCTTTACATTGGATTTATTGTCATACCAAAAAAAGAGAAGTACAATAAATAAAAGGAGGGCAGTTGTCATTCTTTACTGCGTCACAATTGCTTGTGCTTTCTGTTTCTTGCCTCGAAACAAACTTATATATTTGCTCACTGCCATCTTACTCTATGTTGTATTTGTTCACAGCCCTTCCAGGCAGGAAATGTTACAATTTGCTGCTCTGCATAAAGGAGATGAATCACAGGAGGTAGAAGCAGCATCACGCTATCTGCCTTGAAAACATGTAAACAACTTTACACACAATTAACCCTAAACTCTGGGAATAGTATTTATTTATCATTTATTGTAGCAACCTCTAACCCCATGATTTATCTCTTAGCTAAATACAGTTGATTTAGACACCCTATTAAATAGATGTAATATTGATCTGGAATCCCTTTATTTTGCAGCCTAAGTGGGCTTTTAGGAGTTCCTGTGCAAAACAAAAACCCTCTCCCTACGGACAAGAGCGCAGCAGCTGGCATGGTCCGAGCATGCAAACAAAACTGCAAAGAAGTGCTACTAGAATACACGGTGAAAGGTTTTGGTCTCTCTAACTGGATGGTAGAGTTTGGTCAAGTAAAAGCGCTCCACTTGGCTCGCCGCCGTGCCCGCTGTGGCGTCTTGGCCGGCGAGTGAGTGAGTGCGGTCCGGCCCACGTTTGGTTCCGTGGCCACGCTGACGAGAGGGCCGGCCGGCTTTTTGGAGTCAGGCCCACTCGGGAGTCACGCTCCTAGGGGCCTAGTTGACGCGGATGCCTGAGATGAAGGGCAGCCCAGTGGGAACCCTCTTTTTGTACTCCACGTAGTCCTCGGCAAAGAAATTGATGAGTGAAATCTCCTCCTCCTCGATGCGCTCCCGGAAGAACCTCCAGCTGGCTATTGTGTAGCCCAGAGTACATATGGGGTTGCACAGCAGGACCTGCAAGGTAGCAGCAACTTGTTAGCCCACATGACACTTCACACAGCCACAGAAACTACATTTCATATTCATAAAGAACCACCACTATTTCCTTATTTAAATTGTTGTAGGTATTTTTAAAACAGGGGTAGGGAACCTGCGGCTCTAGAGCCAGATGTGGCTCTTTTGATAACTGCACCTGGCTCTCAGATAAATCTTAGCTAACATTGCTTAACACGATAAGTAATAAATGATTCTGCTGGTAATCACAGGGTTAAAAATAACGTTCAAAATTAAAAACATTCTCATGCATTTTATTCCATCAATCCAAGAAGTGGCATTAATGGTAAGAAGTATTTCATTTATTATTTGTTGGCATCAGAATAACAATGTTATTAAAAAGAATACGAGACTTATTATACTCTAAAAATGTTAGTCTAACTTAAAAATGCGCACATTTAGTTGTATTCTGTGTTAAAAAATATTGGTAACACCTTAGTATAGGGAACATATTGTCAGTAACAAAGACTTAAGAGTGTTTTGGACACTAGGGGACATATAAGGCAGGGGTGTCAAAGTCAAACACAGAGTGGGCCAAAATTTAAAACAGAACAAAGCCGCGGGCCAAGGTTGAACAAATGAACCTTTTAATAGGGACCCAAACAAGTGTTGCATTGAATATTGAACAAGCAAGGCTTATATGACTTTATAGTGACATGCAACATCCAGTTTCAAATAATAATAATAATTAAAAAATATCAAAGGCATATCAAATACAATTTAAATAAAAATGGAGTGCCTCTTTTCTATTTGCAGCCTTCTGAGGTAAATATTAAAATAAACTTTGTCCACAGGTTAATAATAAATTAGAAAATAAAATAACAATAATGAATGAATCAAACAATCAAGCCTTGAAGTAACAAGAGAAAGTGCATGAATAAATTGTTATTCATTGCTCAGTTTGCTACACTGATTTGCTTGAACAATGAATATGGAACAAGCAATAATTATAGAACTTAATAGTGCAAAATCAACATTCAAAAAACAAACGAAAAAAAATAAATGGTCAAATAAATACAATTTAAATAAAACATTTAATGCCTCTTTTCTATTTGCAGCCTTCTGAGGTTAATATCAACATTACATTTTTCCACAGGCTAATAAATCTTAAAATAAAAATGAGATGGGTGGGGTTGGTGGTGGGGGGGTTTGGTGGTAGTCAGTGCTGCAAGGGGTTCTGTGTATTTGTTCTGTTGTGTTTATGTTGTGTTACGGTGGGGATGTTCTCCCGAAATGTGTTAGTCATTCTTGTATGGTGTGGGTTCGCAGTGTGGCGCATATTTGTAACAGTGTTAAAGTTGTTTGTACGGCCACCCTCAGTGTGACCTGTATGGCTGTTGAGCAAGTATGCATGGCATTCACTTAAGTGTGTACACAAGTGGCATATATCATGTGACCTGGCCGGCACGCTGTTTGTATGGAGTAAAAGTGGACGTGACAACATATTGTAGACAACACTAAAGGCAGAGCCTTTATAGTACCGGCGGGCCAATTCTAAAGTTAATTTGATATTACCTCAAGGGCCAAATTAAATTGTAGGGCGGGCCAGAGTTTGACACCCATGATATAAGGGTTAGGGTTACTAATAAGCAATAGTGCTGAGGTTATAAGGGAAGACTCTTAGTTAATGGCTTACTGCTTGTAAAATAAGGGCATGCAGAAAAAGGCATTAATAAGTACTTCAAAATGACTAATTAAGAGCCAATATGTTACAAATTTGCATGTTAATAAGCAACTAATTAATGGTGAATATGTTCCCCATATCAAAGTATTAGAAAAATATAATATGGCTCTCACGGAAATACGTTTTTAAAATATTTGGCTTTCATGGCTCTCTCAGCCAAAAAGGATCCCGACCCCTGTTCTAAAACAACATTATTGGGGGATAAAAGATGTAAATAAAGGCCAGACCTGTGTTCCCACGCTCCAGTAGAACCAGCCCACATAGGACGGGTGTCTGAAGAAGGCGTAGACCCCGCTGGTGACCAGCACGTGACTGTGGGCCTTCTCGTTCTGGACAATGTGGTTGAAGTTGGAGCCGGCCGTCAACATGGCCGACTTGCGTAAAGCCTCGCCACACAGCACCATGAGCAGACCCGCCACGCTCAACCAGGTCAGCTGCTTCAGCGCTGCAAGACGACACAGGGAAGGTCAAAGAGTCATTTTTAAACCTCACGTACACAACATTTTCACACACTCGTCTTGATGCGACACACTGGAAGCTGCAGGAAAGTAAATAGTGAAGGCAGCTTGACTCCTGGTCAGTGTTTCACTCATTTGATTGCAGACACTTACTGACACCTGCTGGCCATAGGAAATGACTACGCTTCATTTCTTTAGACCAGGGGTAGGGAACCTATGGCTCTAGAGCCAGATGTGGCTCTTTTGATGACTGCATCTGGCTCTCAAATAAATCTTAGCTGGCATTGCTTAACATGATAAGTCAGTGTTTTCAACCTTTTTTGAGCCAAAACACATTTTTTTCATTGAAAAGATTCTGAGTCACACCACCAGCAAAAAACATAAAAAAAATTAAACTCAGTAGCCGATATTGACCAAAAAAAATTGTTCTGGCAATAGCTCTTGTCTCTATGTAGGTGTACTGTCAAGCCGTAACTTATTTGGAGTTTTTTCGGTGTTTTCCTGTGTGACTTGCACTCCTATTTTGGTGGCTTTTCTTCTTTTGTTGGTATTTTCCTGTAGCAGTTTCATGTCTTCCTTGAATGCTATTCATCGCACCTGCTTTGTTTTTTACAATCAAGACTTTTTAAGTTGTGCGGACGCACTCCTTCTTTGTGTGGACATTGTTGATTGTCATGCCTTGTACGTCTGCTCCGCACACTGTAAGTCTTTGCTGTCGTCCAGCATTCTGTTTTTTTTTTACTTTGCAGCCAGTTCAGTTTTAGTTTTGTTTTGCTTCAATGCCTTTTCTTAGCGGCACTCGCCTTTTGTTTATTTATAGTTTAAGTGTTGGATACCTTTTTACCTACATGCTGCCTCCCGCATATTGTGATCACGACATACCATGTTCCCGACATCCACAAAAGCAATTAGCTACCTGCTGCCACCTGCTGATATGGAGGAGTATTACAAGCTTACTCTGCCGAGCTCCTGACAGCACAGACACTCAATAACAGCACATTTTTGAATTATAGTTACAGGTTTGCAAAAAATATTATCAACCAATTTAGGTGAAATGACATAATCTCTCCCACGACACACCAGACTGTGCCGCGGCACAGTGGTTGGAAAACACAGCGATAAGTAATGAATAATTCTGCTGGTAATCAGTGTTAAAAATAACGTTCAAAATATAAAACATTCTCATCCGTTTTCTACCGTTCCTGTTCAAGAAGTCGCATTAATGGTAAGAACTATTTTATTCATTAGCTTCAGAATAACAATGTTTTTAAAAAGAAGAAGATACTTATTATATTCTTAAAATGTTGGTCTTACTTAAAAATGCACACATTTTTTTGTATTCAGTGTTAAAAATTATTATATGGCTTGCTCGGAAATACATTTTATAATATTTTGCTTTCATGGCTCTCTCAGCCAAAAAGGTTCCCGACTCCTGCTTTAGACACTTCCAGGTCGACCTTTTCAGGAAGTCAGTTTATGAGGAAGGACAAGTTGTGTTAGCTCTTACAAGTCTTGGAAAAGATAAGTGAAGTGTTTAACTTGTTTATATACTTCAATATTCAGGTGGAAAGTGATTCCATTTGATAGGAAAATGTTTTTTTGAAAAAACACTGTTTTATTGGATGTTTGGAGGACTTCAAATAGCTGCCAGTCATATATTTCCACCATCAAAATACTTTCAACACTCAGAAGTATAAAGTTTTAATATCAGACATTGACATTTATTACCACACAAAAGTACCAACAATCAGTAACATTATGGACTCCCAGGTTCTTTATTTTTAAGAGCCATATTATTGGTATTTGAGTGTTAAATGATAAATGATAAATGGGTTGTACTTGTATAGCGCTTTTCTACCTTCAAGGTACTCAAAGCACTTTGACACTACTTCCACATTTACCCATTCACACACTGATGGAGGGAGCTGCCATGCAAGGCGCCAACCAGCACCCATCAGGAGCAAGGGTGAAGTGTCTTGCTCAGGACACAACGGACGTGACGAGGTTGGTACTAGGTGGGAATTGAACCAGGGGCCCTCGGGTTGCGCACGGCCACTCTTCCACTGCGCCAAGCCGTCCCTATGTTTAAATGTTTTTATCTTCCTCGGTTTTAATTTGTAAAATGTTTTACAGCAGGCGTGCACACACTTCTTCTGCAGGCGAGCTACTTTTCAATTGACCGAGTCGAAGGAATCTACCTCATTCATATATATAATTTATATTTAATTACGAAAGAGACGTTTTTGTTAACACGTTCAAGGTGTTTAATGATAACACAAGCATGTTTAACACATATAGATTTATTTTCTTTCATGAAGACAAGAATATAAGTTGGTGTATTACCTGATTCTGATGACTTGCATTGTTTGGAATCAGACAGTAGTGCTGATAAGGTCCACATTTTCAAATGGAGGAAAATCCAATACCACATGAAAGTGGTTAGATTTTGGAGTCTTATTTGTCCAACTTCCATACTCGTTTTTATACATTTTGCATTGACGGCCAACTCCGTAGCTTGCTAACTTGTGCACGCTAGCTTTCTGAGACTCTTATTTTGTTAGCGCAGGCAGGATGAAGCAGGGCTTTTATTGTGAAGACAGCAACTATGCAGTCTGTCTTTAGAGTTTTGACAGCAGGTACGGCACGAGAGTGTTGAAATAAAAGTGTTTCTCGCCCTCCTCTCGGTCATGTTTTCTTAATAATGATCTGGCAGCAGCCAGCATCATCTCAGAAGACCCTCGGGTGCCGTGAATGTCAATCAAGTGACGTCCTAGTAAAGATTGAAGATCACTAATATTTAGGTTTATTTTGTTAATGCTTGGTTTGCGACCGACTGACACATCCTCCACGATGGATGTAATGGGCATCCCTGGGCTAGTGTGTATTCTGCCAGATCTGCAGGTGTGGTGTGAGTGAGGTGTCCTCTTCCTGTTCAAGCGTGAATAGAAGCCTCACTAACTTGTGTTCTGAGAGTGAACAACTCAGTTGCTCAAACAGTAAAGTGTTGATGGAAGTTTACATTGGAGTAGGTCGTGTCTCAGTGAGGAACAACCTTAATGTATCCTGTTTTCATGTCAGCATCCAAGCCAGCTAGCTAGCCATTAGCACAGTAGCTTGCTTCTCCAGTAAAGCGCAGGATCAACGCTCCTAGAGTTGATCAAAGTGCAATTATCAGGATTTTACCATCATTTTCATTGACAATGGTAACAGTGTCAGGAATTGTATGATTATTATGACATCACTTCCACTTAAAGACTGCATAGGTCCATTAGTCATACCTACAATTAATTGTTCTTTCAGTCATTTTACTCCATCAAGTGTTTGCTAACATCCTACACTACACAATACAATAAAACTGTGTTTTCAACCTTTTTTGAAGCAGGACATTTTTTCCATAAAAAAATCCAAAGGCACACGAGCAACAGAAAAGGTTAAAAAATGAAACTCCACTGAGTTTGTTGGTGTTTTCCTGTGTGTAGTTCTTTAGTTCTTGTCTTGCGCTCTTATTTTGGTGGCCCTTCCTGTTTTGTTGGTGTTTTCCTGTAGCACTTTCATGTCTTCCTTTGAGCGCTATTCCCCACACCTGCTTTGTGCTAGCAAGGAAGTCTATTTCAGTTTTGATGCGGACATTGTTGTTTGTCATGTACGGATGTACTTTGTGGAAGTTTTTGCTGTCGTCCAGCATTCTGTTTCTGTTTACTTTGTAGCCAGATCAGTTTTACTTCAGTTTTGCATAGCCATTGCCTTTTCCTTTCTTTCATTTTTGGTTTAAACATGACATACCTTTTTACCTGCACCCTGCCTCCCGCTGTGCTCTGCATATTGGGATCACAACACATTCCGACTTTTACAAAGCAATGAACTACCTGCTGCCACCTGCTGACATGGAGTATTACGTGCTTACCCTGCTGACTTCTACACAGCGCAGGCAGATTATAATTATTGATTTGCAAAAAATATTTTTGGGACCAATTAGGTGAATTTGCATAATTTCCCACGGCACTAGTGGTTGAAAAACACTGCAATAAAAGCATGTGGGAGTCGTGCTGATATCGCATCGATATCGGTATGGTATGAAAAGATAAGATTGTATTGGGCCACCGTGCTCTGGCAGGAAGAGGAGACGCACCTGGAAAGGTGAGCATTTCCAGCGTGAACTCCAGCCATGAGGAGACAGCAGCGAGCGTGTACTCCACACTGTGGTTGAGCAGGAAGGAGTCCAGGGACAGACTGCGAGGGTTAATGATGGCCGTCACCAGGTACTCCGAGTAGTGGAAGAAGGCCAAGGAGCACATGTACCTGCAGAGAGGTCACACCCGTTATACAAAATAAAACAATGAGTCCAGGTTTCATAATCTCCTGTCTAACAACTTTAGTCGGCTTCTTCTGTGATTCAACGTATCGGCCTGCTTTTGTCTCAAGATAAGACACTTTTGTATCCTCCTCTTCATTCTTCTTCCATCCGTCTCTCAGACATCACAAGAACAAAGTACAAGGACTCTTGTGGTGCAGAACATCACCAATTTAGACTGTATTTGTCTTTTTGTTAGAAGGGTTAGTCCCCAATGAGGTTCTTTTGGGATTGATACTGTATTACTGACTTTCCCACAGGTTTAACAAAAACATTGCTGTTCACTATCAGATCTGGTCTGTATTTTGCTCATCTTCCCTCCCAAGGACGGGCTACTTGGCCCCAAACACTCTGTCTTCTCACATTGCCAAGATGTACATAAAGATCTGGAAGACTTCCTTTTGTCTCAGGATCAATGTGCTAATCTGTAAAGTTATTTGAGGCCTCAAATAAACACTGGCTTCCTGTTCCACTCAGGATTGAATACACAGTCTCCCTAATATCTCACTGGTGCCTCCATGGAAATGCCCCGCTCTACCTCAAAGAACTGCTCATCCCTTTCTGGCTTTCTGCTCCCTGTCTGTGGAACACTTTCCCTGACCACTTGAGGGAACCACAGACTGTGAATGCTTTTAAAAAAGGCTTAAATATCCTTCTTTTTAAAAAAGCCTTTTTTTAGATATATGTGTGCTAACTATAAAGATAGTTCTAGCTATTAGGCTGTTCTAGTTTTTTTTTTTTTACTATTTATTTTACTAGTTGGGGGCAGCTAGTTGTGGTTCTCGCATTGTTGTTTGTTTTTTAAGCACTTTGAGGATGTTTGCTCAATGTAAAGTGCTTTTTACAAATAAAATCTAATATTATTATTACTTAAAACCGTAGCTTTTTCTGGATATTTCTTTTTTTGAATTAAATAAATAAATAAATGGGTTGTACTTGTATAGCGCTTTTTTACCGTCAAGGTACTCAAAGCGTTTTGACACTACTTCCACATTTACCCATTCACACACACATTCACGGAGGGAGCTGCCATGCAAGGCGCCAACCAGCACCCATCAGGAGCAAGGGTGAAGTGTCTTGCTCAGGACACAACGGACGTGACGAGGTTGGTACTAGGTGGGGATTGAACCGTGGACGCTCGGGTTGCGCACGGCCACTCTCCTACTGCGCCACGCCGTCCCAATTAGGGAAAACATTCCAAAACAAGCTGCTCCTAACTCTCAGGCAAAAGCACACTAAAGATCACATTCTTTATATTAAACAGGGAATTAAGGCCTCAAAATCATGTAATAGTCATTTACATACCAGCCAAAATGGGTCCAAGTGGTTTCGGTGCAGCTTATAATCAAGCCACACCCAAAGGTAACTCCTAAAAAGCAGGCTCTCACAGCAACCTAGGACAAAAAGACAGAAAATGTAACCTTTGGAAAGAACTCCAACAGATCCATCCACATGAACATGAAACTCATTTGGATATACTTTAAAGTACATTAGGGATGGAACAACAAACTACATCATGATAAACCACGGTGACGCTTGCCACGTTTACTGTTACTCTTTTAAATAATAACACTTTCATAAAGTCACGGACCGGTGACATTTCTCATTTACCGGAAAAGCAAGCGAGCAAACATAAATAATAAACATTTACATGAAAAAAAAGACAGTACCGTATGTCCCCAGTTAAAGAAGACCTAACCCCCTCTAAACTTATATCAACACATTACTGTCTGAGCAACACAAATATTCAAAGGCGTACATGAAAGGAAGGAGCTGTGCTCTTTTAGACGGATCTACTGATACTCCAAGCAATATGACAACAGGAAGTGAATTTGCGTGACGTCACAAACTGGACCTGAAGCACCCAGCACGTTTTCTTTATTGTTCAAAAAATCCAGACGAAAACGTATACAAATTAAAATGAAAGATAAAAGTATTTAAACACACACATAAAAATAATGTGCCTCTAAGTAGCCAGGACAATTTTGTTATATACCATATTTCGTCTGCTAAGATAGTACATTGTGAGACTATTAATGTAGTCTATTTGAGGATTTGCAAATCTTTTTCAACTTATATTCAATTGAATAGAATGCAAAGACTAGATATTTAACATTCAAACTGGAAAACCTAATTCTTAGTAAATATTAGCTCATTTGGAATTTGATGCCTGCAACATGTTTGAAAAAGCTGGCACAAGTGGCAAAAAAGAGTGAGAAAGTTGAGGAATGCTCATCAAAGACTTATTTGGAACATCCCACAGGTGAACAGGCTAATTGGGAACAGGTGGGTGCCATGATTGGCTATAAAAGCAGCTTCCATGAAATGCTCACTCATTCACAAACAAGGACGGGGCGAGGGTCACCACTTTGTCAAATTGTTTAACAACAACATTTCTCAAGCAGCTATTGCAAGGAATTTAGGGATTTCACCATCTACGCTCCGTAATATCAAAAGGTTGAGAGAATGTGGAGAAATCACTGCACGTAAGCCATGATATTACACACATTTCATCCCTCAGGCGCTACTGCATCAAAAAGCCACATCGGTGTGTTAAGGATATCACCACATGGACTCAAGAACACTTGAGAAAACCACTGTCAGTAACTACAGTTGGTCGCTACATCTGTAAGTACAAGTTAAAACTCTGCTATGCAAAGCCAAATCCATTTCTCAACAACACCCAGAAACACTTCGCTGGTCTCGAGCTCATCTAAGTTGGACTGAAGCAAAGTGGAAAAGTGTTCTGTGGTCTGAGTTTGACCAAAGAGGAAAAGAACCATTGGGACTGTTGTAGGGTGAAAGTGTTGTAGTCAGCATGTGTGATGGTATGGGGGTGTATTAGTGATTGTTGTAGGGTGAAAGTGTTGTAGTCAGCATGTGTGATGGTATGGGGGTGTATTAGTGATTGTTGTAGGGTGAAAGTGTTGTAGTCAGCATGTGTGATGGTATGGGGGTGTATTAGTGATTGTTGTAGGGTGAAAGTGTTGTAGTCAGCATGTGTGATGGTATGGGGGTGTATTAGTGATTGTTGTAGGGTGAAAGTGTTGTAGTCAGCATGTGTGATGGTATGGGGGTGTATTAGTGATTGTTGTAGGGTGAAAGTGTTGTAGTCAGCATGTGTGATGGTATGGGGGTGTATTAGTGATTGTTGTAGGGTGAAAGTGTTGTAGTCAGCATGTGTGATGGTATGGGGGTGTATTAGTGATTGTTGTAGGGTGAAAGTGTTGTAGTCAGCATGTGTGATGGTATGGAGGTGTATTAGTGGCCAAGGCATGGCTAACTTACACATCTGTGAAGGCACCATTAATGCTGAAAGGTACATACAGCTTTTGGAGCAACATATGTTGTCATCATGGACGCCCCTGCTTATTTCAGCAAGACAATGCCAAACCATGCGTTACAACAGCGTGGCTTCATAGTAAAAGAGTGCAGGTACTAGACTGGCCTGCCTGCAGTCCAGACATTGAAAATGTGTGCAGGCTAAAATATGAGGCAGGAGACTGTTGAACAACTTAAGCTGTACATCAAGCAAGAATGGGAAAGAATTCCACTTCAAAAATGTGTCTCCTCAGTTCCCAAAGTGTTGTTCAAAGGAAAGGCCATGTAACACACTGGTAAAAATGCCTTTTTTGACATGTGTTGCTGCCATTACATTATAACTTCATGATTATTTGCAAAAAAAAAAAATGAAGTTTGTCAGTGTGGAGATGAAATATCTTGTCTTTGCAGTCTATTCAGTTGAATATAAGTTGAAAATGATTTGTTGTATTCTCTTTTTATTTAGCATTTACACAAGGTGACAACTTCACTGCTTTTGTAGTTTGTACATAAGAGGGAGCTGCGGTGGATTGAGAGGGAACATTATGTCCTGATCCCCTCCTTTAGGAGAATATGTCACCAGCAGCTAAACATTTTTCATTCTAAAAGAGCGTAAATGTATACTTTGACAAGTAACAAAATGGTTGCTGAGATGTGAGACGCGGATCTACTTTTACAAAACACCACACGCACACTGTCTAAAGAGACAGTTAATAAAGTGTCCACAAACAAAGAGAAAATTGAATTGTATTCTTAGAAATGTTTAGTGGGTCACAACGTTATTAGCACCACCTTCTTGAGCTTATAGGATTAAAGGCCTACTGAAAGCCACTACTAGCGACCACACAGTCTGATAGTTGATAGATAGATAGATAGTACTTTATTGATTCCTTCAGGAAAATTAAAATTCCAGCAGCAGTGTACAGAGTTGAGATCAATTAAAAAAATATATATATCATTGATGAAATATTAACATTGCAACACATGCCAATACGGCCTTTTTAGTTGACTAAACTGCAATTTTAAATTTGGCACGAAGTGTCCTGTATAAAACGTTGGTATGATGACGCGTGCACGTGACGTCTCGGGTTGTAGCGGACATTTTGTTCCAGCCCGATCCAAGCTATAAGTAGTCTGCTTTAATCGCATAATTACACAGTATTCTGTACATCTGTGTTGCTGAATCTTTTGCAATTTGTTCAATAAATAATGGAGACGTCAAAGAAGAAAGATGTAGGTGGGAAGCGGTGTATTGCAGCTGCCTTTAGCAACACAAACACAGCCGGTGTTTCCTTGTTTACATTCCCGAAGGTGAAGCTTTACTATGGAACAGAGCGGTCAAGCGAACATGGTTCTCTACCACATGTCAACCGGCAGATTTCGGTGAGAAAATTGTGGTAATAAGTCGGCTTTTACCGTAGACATGAGCGGAGCTTGCGTCGTTCCTCGTGCACCTGACAAAGAGGCAGCTGCGGACTCTCTTGCCTCCTCCGACCGGCCGCTCCCGAACGTGGGATGCTTCCACCGTCGAGGAGGGGGGGGGGGCTCAGCCGGTTCAACCGGCTGCCTTCGCCTCATCGAGAAACGTGGCTTCCTCAGAGACACTGGCTGTCACCACACCCTTGGCCACACCCCTCCAACTTTCAGATATGACTATATCCATCCATCCCATCCCATCCATTTCCTACCGCTTATTCCCTTTCGGGGTCGCTGGCGCCTATCTCAGCTACAATCGGGCGGAAGGCGGGGTACACCCTGGACAAGACGCCAGCTCATCGCAGGGCCAACACAGATAGACAGACAACATTCACACTCACATTCACATACTAGGGACCATTTAGTGTTGCCAATCAACCTATCCCCAGGTGCATGTCTTTGGAAGTGGGAGGAAGCCGGAGTACCCGGAGGGAACCCACGTATTCACGGGGAGAACATGCAAACTCCACACAGAAAGATCCCTAGCCTGGGATTGAACCCAGGACTGCAGGAACTTCGTATTGTGAGGCAGACGCACTAACCCCTCTGCCACCGTGAAGCCGGTATGACTATATAATATCACTAAAACACCAGTAACACAATAAGCAGATAAGGGATTTTCCAGAATGATCCTAGTAAATGTGTCTAATAATATCTGAATCGCTCCCACTGCCATGTCTTTTTTCTTTGTTTTTCTCTAGTTTTTCACTCTCACTTTCCTCATCAACAAATCTTTCATCCTCGCTCAAATTAATGGGGAAATTGTCGCTGCTCGGTCCGAATCGCTCTCGCTGCTGGTGGCCATGATTGTAAACAATGTTCAGATATGAGGAGCTCCACAACCCGTGACGTCACACGCACATCGTCTGCTACTTCCGGTACAGGCAAGGCTTTTTTAATAGCAACCAAAAGTTGCAAACTTTATCGTGGATGTTCTCTACTAAATCCTTTCAGCAAAAATATGGCAATATCGCGAAATGATGAAGTATGACACATAGAATGGAGCTGCTATCCCCGTTATTGTATTTGTAGACATGTTAGTGGGTCACAACATTATTAGCACCACCTTCTTGAGCTTATAGGATTAAGCAGCTTCACTCACATTAGCTGCCAGGCGACAATGTGACTTAGGTTTGGTGTTCGCTAGCAGTTTGTCTCCTTAATCCTTGTTTAAAAGACAAAAAAGTAGTGTGTGTGCTCACCTTGTACACAGTAAGTAGTGATGTGTGTGCTTACCTTGTAGACAGGTGTGCTTACCTTCTACACAGTAAGTAGTGGTGTGTGTGCTTACCTTGTAGACAGGTGTGCTTACCTTGTAGACAGGTGTGCTTACATTGTAGACAGGTGTGCTTACCTTGTAGACAGGTCCCCGACATAGCACCAACAGCACGCCGTTCACAATGGCCACATGCAGACAAATTGCTATTTTTCCGGGAGTTTCCGTCAGGTAGTCAAATACCCAGTCGAGGTGTCCATAGCAGGTTCTTATAAGAGGGATTATGACGACGCTGAGACCGAGAAGGAAGCTCTTTACACTAACTCTGCCTTCCAGGACCAACTTACTGGCCGCCATGACGGACAGGGATTTATGCCAAGTATCGCGAGAGCTCACGTTGCGTTCCACGTGACGAGAGGATGTGGGGATTTCTGGTGCGGCGTTCAGGTTTTGTCGGATTTTTCAGTTGCATCGTAGAGACGCCACTCAATTTAGTGATCCAAGTTAAAAAAAGCGAGTTATTGTGCTAAAAGGTGGGGGAATAATTACAAAATGACCTTCATTTACTCGCCGTGTTACAAAAAAAGATTATAGACTTTAGACTAGCTTTTTATTGTCATTCAAATAATTTGAACTTTGAAGGTCCTGCAGTCCTGGGTTCAAATCCAGGCTCGGGATCTTTCTGTGTGGAGTTTGCATGTTCTCCCCGTGAATGCGTGGGTTCCCTCCAGGTACTCCGCTTCTTCCCACCTCCAAAGATATGCTGCACCTGGGGATAGGCCCCTCCCACCTCCAAAGACATGCACCTGGGGATAGGCCCCTCCCACCTCCAAAGACATGCACCTGGGGATAGGCCCCTCCCACCTCCAAAGGCATGCACCTGGGGATAGGTTGATTGGCAACACTAAATGGTCCCTAGTGTGTGAATGTTGTCTGTTTATCTGTGTTGGCCCTGTGATGAGGTGGCGACTTGTCCTGGGTGTACCCCGCCTTCCGCCCGATTGTAGCTGAGATAGGCGCCCGCGCTCCCCGCGACCCCGAGAGGGAATAAGCGGTTGCAAATGGATGGATGGATGGATGGACAGCACAGATAAGAACAATATTTCGTTACATAAGCTCATGTTAGTGCAGGATAAAAAAAAAGCAATAAATTGCATATATAATTAAATAAATATATATAAATAATACATAAATATATATAATAAATAGATTACTCTATAGATAAATATATTGCAGTTTTTCACGTCCACATTTATGGATGTATGTTATATTGTCTTTTTTATTCCTGCGAGTTAATCCTTTTTTGGCGGGAGTTGTGGAGATAATTTAATTATGATGCGTTCAAGAGTCTTACGGCCTGAGGGAAGAAGAAGCTGTTACAGAACCGGGAGGTTCTGCTTCGGAGGCCGCAGAACATCTTTCTAGAGTCCAGCAGTGAAAACAGTCCTTGGTGGGGGTGGGAGGAGTCTCTGCAGATTTTAGAATAGAATAGACTTTGTCATTATATTTGTATATAACGTGATTAAAGACTCCAACTTAAGGTGCGGTTGTGGGAACAAATATGGGGTAAAATAAATAACACAAGAGGTGATAAAGGAACAACTAACAATTGAAATAAACAGACTACTATCCAATAAAAATAACAAGCAATCGTGTACAATATACAAAACACTGTAGAAATACAAAATACTGTACAATATACAGAACAATACAAGAGTACCGAAGTAATTTGAAGTTTTCTGAGTCCTGGTCAGGCAGCGGCTTTTTGCGATCTCCTGGATAGGAGGAAGAGGAGTCCTGATGATCTTTTCCGCCGTCCTCACCACTCTCTGAAGAGACTTCCAGTCTGAGGCATTGCAGGCTCCAGTCCAGACGGAGATAGTAGTTAAAACAATTTATACACATAATGCACGCCTACTCAGTGGCCGAGTGGTTAGTGTCCGCCCTGAGATGGCTAGGTTGTGAGTTCAAACCCCGGCCAAGTCATACCAAAGACTATAAAAATGGGAGCCATTACCTCCCTGCTTGGCACTCAGAATTGGGGGTTAAATCACCACTGCTGCTCACTGCTCCCCTCACCTCTCAGGGGGTGATAAAGGGGAGGAGTCAAATGCAGAGGACACCTTTCACCACATCAATCATTGGTACTTTAACTTTTATAATGATCGCTATTGAGAACATTCGAACCTCTTATTAAGTCAAAATATAAGACTTCAGTGATTTGCAAACAGCTAAATTTTGTCCTTGGCAAATAATAACCTGCTACCCAGGACTGGACTATTCTACTCAACAAAAGAGCAAATATAACTGTGGAGAAAAATCCAAATGAAAATATTTGTATGCACCTACAACACTTAAGACCTTTAGCATATCAGTACATGGAATTAAATTAGATAATTTATAATAAACAATATACTAATAAGATCCAGTTTTGTAAACCATTCAAACTCAAACTGTTTACAAGGAAAAATAATCATGATAAACATCTTAGACTTCCTTTTATTGTCATTCAGAAGTGAACTTTACAGCCAAGATAAGAAGCTTGCATTAGCTCATGCTAGTGCAGGATAAAAGAGCAATAAGGTGCAGATATCAATAAATAGATGACTGTACAGATAAATATATTGCACTTTTGCATATGCATCCAGGTTTATGGATGTATGTTATATTGTCTTTTTATTCCAGCCACTTCATCCCCTTTTGAGGGGAATTGAGGGGATTATTTGAATGCGCTCAAGATTCTTACGGCCTGAGGGAAGAAGCTGTTACAGAACCTGGAGGTTCTGCTACGGAGGCTGCGGAACCTCTTTCTAGAGTCCAGCAGTGAAAACAATCCTTGTTGGGGGTGGGAGGAGTCTGTAGATTTTCTGAGCCCTGGTCAGGCAGCGGCTTTTTGCCATCTCCTGGATAGGATCTTGGACCTTATTTCAAAAATGAGATTTTATTCATCTCATTATGTGCACCATAAATGACTTACCTCTTTAAGATAACTTTGGTTTGTATTTAATCATTATTTCCTTACTAATGTGTCTATTTATTACTAAAACACTAATTTATTGTTGTGTTACAGAATGAGTAGTAACACGTGTTTGAAACGAAAGGGGTTAGGATTAAATAAACTCTGCTTCTTCCTACTCCTTTTCAGACATGCTGTAAAATAGGTGATGTATAATATTGCATTTGTATGCATGTTTGGAATAAACAAACACCATCACTAAAAAAAATCTATACACAGCACAATTGCAATATGCATCATTTATTACTCCTACTCCCACCATCAGTGTGTGAATGGGTGAATGTGGAAATAGTCTCAAAGCATTTAGAGTTCCTTAAAAAAAAAAAGGTAGAAAAGCGCTATACAAGTACAACAAATTTACCCCTTGTAGTTTTTCATTAGGTTTGGCTTTTGATGCGGATTGTAAAAATCTGCACTGCAACCACTTAATTCCTCCATTTTTAGGAGCTATCCTAAAACAAGCACTTTTTTTTTGGTACAGAAAAATGTAGTCAAAACGTGTCATCTTTTTTGCACAAAAAATATAATCCATTCATACCAAACCAAAGATTCAAATTCTTCTAAATCAGGTATTTTTTACAATTAAAAGAGTTCATCTACCAAGAATAAAGATGATACTGTTCACTGGCCACCTGGCGATCTATACAGATACTCACTGCTGCCAATTTTCTGTACTTTTGTGTGAGTTAATAAATGCAGATATTTTTTGATAAAAAAATCTGAATTTTATTGCAATTTTGAAAGTGAGCTGATTATGATAACTGCTGTATCTTGTTGAAATATCACATTGTCATTTGCAAGTATGACACCAAGTCCAGGATGTTAGACGGCACTGCATGTTGATCAGTTCAGGCTTTGCTGTCTGTTGCGCCCTACACAGTGTTAATACTGTAAGTGTTGCAGTCACAGAGCACCTGCTGTTTGATTCTAACGGGCGTCTTAGTTGTACTTTTCACTGACAAATTTGGCGGTGTTGAAATCGCCACGTAAAATAGCTAATGCTAATCGGTGGCACGTCAATAGGAAAGCCAATGTATACTTTCCGAAAAGTGGAGCCTTTTTTTTTTCTACGTTTTTTGAGTCGTTGACATTGCACCGCTGGATTTTACATCTATCGGTGCTCAGCAGGACTGCTGGGATTGGGCACGCATCCCTAACCAGGAAGCAAGAGTCCGTGCAAACTTAAAACATCCCCTGTTTATTCAACTAATACCAAACAAACACAAAGTATAAAAATATGAGTTTAAAAAATACACAATGATTTTCATTATTTCTTTACTATTACAAGTAGATTTCATGATTTAAAAGTGGCATGGTAGTCACGCACTGGATAGTTCTTACTCTGAGTCGTTGAGGTGGTTTTGCTCAGCAGCAGTTTCAGCAGGACCACCCATCAATGCTCTCAGCATCTCCTTGTACTGCCTCTTATGGTGAGGACGAATAATGCTGGCAAGTCCTTCAGATGAGGGAGAAGAGATATGACAAAGATGAAGGCCAGACGTGGTGGGATCTACTTACTGCATAAAAGGCTGAAGTTTTCATCTTTCTCGGTGAACAAGGCCACAACCACAGACACCATGTTGTCATAGTTGTCCGTGGTCCTGTAGCTCTGCACCGCCTGACACAGCCGGGCTGATCCCTCCGGGCCCAGCGCTTTTTTTACATCGGCCAGAAAGACAGCCTGGACTTCACACTTTGGAGTAATGTCTGGTAAACATGCAGGAGTTAGATCTTTATGACCACCACTACATCTTTCTTGGTCAGTGACGTACCAGCCTGACTTCCTCCCAGGTTCCCAACTCCCCCTTGCTTGTTGTTTGGAGCGTTGGTGGACGCCAAACTAGAACTGGAGGCTGAAATTCTACTGGGGTTCACATCTGCTGAATGAGGGAAATTATACAAACCATAAAAGACTGGGGACTGAGCCCAAACACAGTGAAGTTGTCACCTTGTGCAAATGGTCAATAAAAACTCAATACAATGATTTGCAAATTCTTTTCAACTTATATTCAGTTGAATATACTGCAAAGACAAGATATTTCATCTTCACACTGACAAACTTCATTTTTTTTGGCAAATAATCTTGAAGTTTGAATGTAAAGACAGCAACACATGTCAAATAAAGGCATTTTTACCAGTGTGTTACATGGCCTTTCCTTTGAACAACACTCAGTGCAGGTTTGGGAACTGAGGAGACACATTTTTGAAGTGGAATTCTTTCCCATTCTTGCTTGATGTACAGCTTAAGTTGTTCAACAGTCTCCCTTCTCACATTTTCAATGTCTGGACTACAGGCAGGCCAGTCTAGTACCCGCACTCTTTTACTATGAAGCCACACTGTTGTAACACCTGGCTTGGCATTGTCTTGCTGAAATAAGCAGGGGCGTCCATGATAACAACATATGTTGCTCCAAAAGCTGTATGTACCTTTCAGCATTAATGGTGCCTTCACAGATGTGTAAGTTAGCCATGCCTTGGCCACTAATACACCCCCATACCATCACACATGCTGACTACAACACTTTCACCCTACAACAATCACTAATACACCCCCATACCATCACACATGCTGACTACAACACTTTCACCCTACAACAATCACTAATACACCCCCATACCATCACACATGCTGACTAAAACACTTTCACCCTACAACAATCACTAATACACCCCCATACCATCACACATGCTGACTACAACACTTTCACCCTACAACAATCACTAATACACCCCCATACCATCACACATGCTGACTACAACACTTTCACCCTACAACAATCACTAATACACCCCCATACCATCACACATGCTGACTACAACACTTTCACCCTACAACAATCACTAATACACCCCCATACCATCACACATGCTGACTACAACACTTTCACCCTACAACAATCACTAATACACCCCCATACCATCACACATGCTGACTACAACACTTTCACCCTACAACAATCACTAATACACCCCCATACCATCACACATGCTGACTACAACACTTTCACCCTACAACAATCACTAATACACCCCCATACCATCACACATGCTGACTACAACACTTTCACCCTACAACAATCACTAATACACCCCCATACCATCACACATGCTGACTACAACACTTTCACCCTAGAACAGTCTAGATGGTTCTAATTCTCTTTGGTCCAGAGGACACGATGTTCACAATTTCCAAAAACAATTTGAAATGTGGACTCGTCAGACCACAGAACACTTTCCCACTTTGCATCAGTCCATCTTAGATGAGCTCAGGCTCAGCAAATCTAATTTCTGGGTGTTGTTGATAAATGGCTTTGCATAGCAGAGTTTTAACTTGCACTTACAGATGTAGCGACCAACTGTAGTTACTGACAGTGGTTTCCTGAGTCCATGTGGTGATATCCTTTACACACTTATGTGGGTTTTTGATGCAGTACCGTCTGAGGGATGAAAGGTCACGGGTATTCAATGCTGGTTTTCGGCCTTGCCGCTTATGTGCAGTGATTTCTCCACATTCTCTCAACCTTTTGATGATATTACAGAGCATAGATGGTGAAAACCCTAAATTCCTTGCAATAGCCGCTTGAGAAATGTTGTTCTCAAACAATTTGCTCAGGCATTTGTTGACTAAGTGGTGACCCTCGCCACATCCTTGTTTGTGAATGAGTGAGCATTTCATGGAAGCTGCTTTTAGCTGTGGGATGTCCCAAATAAGTCTTTGATGAGCATTCCTTGACTTTCTCATGGTTTTTTGCCACTTGTGCCAGCTTTTTGAAATATGTTGCAGGCATCAAATTCCAAATAAGCTAATATTTGCAAAAAATACCAAAGTTTGTCATTGTGAACATGAAATATCTTGTTTTTGCAGTCTATTCAATTGAATATAAGTTGTAAATAATTTGCAAATCATTGCATTCTCTTTTTATTTACCATTTACACAACGTGACAAGTTCACTGCTTTTGGCTTTTATAGTATAATTAATGATTCAAATTCAACTACACAACAGTGTTGGTTCAATGTTTGTGTGTCTGTAAAGGCATTTGTGGAACAATTGTGGGGGTTTGGGGAATATACAGTAAAAATATATTTTAGATCAATTAAAAATGTTCCAGACACTTTTGTGTTGAACACATCTGGTCTAATGTAGTGTTGATGCCAGTGGTGGAGGTAATGTAGTGTTGATGCCAGTGGTGGAGGTAATGTAGTGTTGATGCCAGTGGTGGAGGTAATGTAGTGTTGATGCCAGTGGTGGAGGTAATGTAGCGTTGATGCCAGTGGTGGAGGTAATGTAGTGTTGATGCCAGTGGTGGAGGTAATGTAGCGTTGATGCCAGTGGTGGAGGTAATGTAGCGTTGATGCCAGTGGTGGAGGTAATGTAGCGTTGATGCCAGTGGTGGAGGTAATGTAGTGTTGATGCCAGTGGTGGAGGTAATGTAGTGTTGATGCCAGTGGTGGAGGTAATGTAGTGTTGATGCCAGTGGTGGAGGTAATGTAGTGTTGATGCCAGTGGTGGAGGTAATGTAGTGTTGATGCCAGTGGTGGAGGTAATGTAGTGTTGATGCCAGTGGTGGAGGTAATGTAGTTGTAGTGTTGATGCCAGTGGTGGAGGTAATGTAGCGTTGATGCCAGTGGTGGAGGTAATGTAGTGTTGATGCCAGTGGTAGAGGTAATGTAGTGTTGATGCCAGTGGTGGAGGTAATGTAGTGTTGATGCCAGTGGTGGAGGTAATGTAGTGTTGATGCCAGTGGTGGAGGTAATGTAGCGTTGATGCCAGTGGTGGAGGTAATGTAGTGTTGATGCCAGTGGTGGAGGTAATGTAGTGTTGATGCCAGTGGTGGAGGCAATGTAGTGTTGATGCCAGTGGCGGAGGTAATGTAGTGTTGATGCCAGTGGCGGAGGTAATGTAGTGTTGATGCCAGTGGCGGAGGTAATGTAGTGTTGATGCCAGTGGTGGAGGTAATGTAGTGTTGATGCCAGTGGTGGAGGTAATGCAGCGTTGATGCCAGTGGTGGAGGTAATGTAATGTTGATGCCAGTGGTGGAGGTAATGTAGCGTTGATGCCAGTGGTGGAGGTAATGTAGCGTTGATGCCAGTGGTGGAGGTAATGTAGCGTTGATGCCAGTGGTGGAGGTAATGTAGCGTTGATGCCAGTGGTGGAGGTAATGTAGCGTTGATGCCAGTGGTGGAGGTAATGTAGCGTTGATGCCAGTGGTGGAGGTAATGTAGCGTTGATGCCAGTGGTGGAGGTAATGTAGCGTTGATGCCAGTGGTGGAGGTAATGTAGCGTTGATGCCAGTGGCGGAGGTAATGTGGCGTTGATGCCAGTGGCGGAGGTAATGTAGCGTTGATGCCAGTGGCGGAGGTAATGTGGCGTTGATGCCAGTGGCGGAGGTAATGTGGCGTTGATGCCAGTGGTGGAGGTAATGTAGCGTTGATGCCAGTGGCGGAGGTAATGTAGCGTTGATGCCAGTGGCGGAGGTAATGTAGCGTTGATGCCAGTGGCGGAGGTAATGTGGCGTTGATGCCAGTGGTGGAGGTAATGTGGCGTTGATGCCAGTGGTGGAGGTAATGTAGCGTTGATGCCAGTGGTGGAGGTAATGTAGCGTTGATGCCAGTGGTGGAGGTAATGTAGCGTTGATGCCAGTGGTGGAGGTAATGTAGCGTTGATGCCAGTGGTGGAGGTAATGTAGCGTTGATGCCAGTGGTGGAGGTAATGTAGCGTTGATGCCAGTGGTGGAGGTAATGTAGCGTTGATGCCAGTGGTGGAGGTAATGTAGCGTTGATGCCAGTGGTGGAGGTAATGTAGCGTTGATGCCAGTGGTGGAGGTAATGTAGCGTTGATGCCAGTGGTGGAGGTAATGTAGCGTTGATGCCAGTGGTGGAGGTAATGTAGCGTTGATGCCAGTGGTGGAGGTAATGTGGCGTTGATGCCAGTGGTGGAGGTAATGTGGCGTTGATGCCAGTGGTGGAGGTAATGTGGCGTTGATGCCAGTGGTGGAGGTAATGTGGCGTTGATGCCAGTGGTGGAGGTAATGTGGCGTTGATGCCAGTGGTGGAGGTAATGTAGCGTTGATGCCAGTGGTGGAGGTAATGTAGTGTTGATGCCAGTGGTGGAGGTAATGTGGCGTTGATGCCAGTGGTGGAGGTAATGTGGCGTTGATGCCAGTGGTGGAGGTAATGTGGCGTTGATGCCAGTGGTGGAGGTAATGTGGCGTTGATGCCAGTGATGGAGGTAATGTAGTGTTGATGCCAGAGGTGGAGGTAATGTAGTGTTGATGCCAGTGGTGGAGGTAATGTAGTGTTGATGCCAGTGGTGGAGGTAATGTAGCGTTGATGCCAGTGGTGGAGGTAATGTAGTGTTGATGCCAGTGGTGGAGGTAATGTAGTGTTGATGCCAGAGGTGGAGGTAATGTAGTGTTGATGCCAGTGGTGGAGGTAATGTAGTGTTGATGCCAGTGGTGGAGGTAATGCAGTGTTGATGCCAGCGGTGGAGGTAATGTAGTGTTGATGCCAGTGGTGGAGGTAATGTAGTGTTGATGCCAGTGGTGGAGGTAATGTAGTGTTGATGCCAGTGGTGGAGGTAATGTAGTGTTGATGCCAGTGGTGGAGGCCATCATTGGATGACTACAACTAAGCTAAGAGGGCGAGAATAAGAAGAAAGCGTTGACAATCGCTGTGTGCCATCCAGCATCATGACCTACCAGCATGTGGCATCTCTGCCTTGCTCTCAGAGTGTTCAGGTTTGTACCCACAGCCAGCACCCGTCACTTCCTGGCACTTCTCATCAAATGTCTTCTTGTGGTGTGGCCGTACAAAGTTGTACAACCCTGGGACACATGACATGACTAGTAATGTTATATTGGAAGTAACAAGTCGACATGTTACATGCACAATAATGACTTCTTTTCTATACTGCCTGTCCTCCTTAGGGTCACAGGTGAGGTAGGGCCTAAGCCCCGCCCACTTTGGGCAAGGGCTGGGGTAGACCACTACTATGTAGGTGCAAAGGTGACTATATGCTTTCATGTACATAAAACATATTAAGAAGGTCATAAACAGTTTTTTAATGTTCTAACAGGGATGTGCCGATACAAATTCTCCAGTTCTGATGCCGATATTGGAGCCTTGAGTGTAAGCCGATAGCGATATTAGGCTTAGATCAGAGGATATGCCGATGTGAATTTTTAAAGCCCTTTGAGACATTGTGATTAGAGCTATGTACATACATTTTAATTGATGATAACCCATATGATATCAGCAGGAATAACGGTACGTACTTGGAATGTTATTTCTTGTTTTGTCCTGTCCAGCTACTCAGGCAAATTATATTGTTGATGTAGAATGTGTGGAACGTTACAAATTGTTTGATCAAGGGAAATTAGTCAGGAAACAAGAATGATGAGCATAAAAATAAAAGCCTATGACAGAATTGTGCTTATGAAGTGGAATGTTAATTTGTGCCAATTCATTAAGCTAAAGCTCATGACACGGGAAGTTGAACGATGTGGACACGTTAGTTACTGGATATTTTATAATATGATTCTACCTTGCAGACTTTGTATGTGCAAGTAATATGCAACTATAATTATTTGATACTTGTTTGTATTGGCAAATGTGCTGTTTTACACTGCAATATTGTTCCACTGTTATTACCTGTGTCTGGCTTGTGTGCTTAGCTGTTGTGTATCTGCTGGCTCCTAGTAAGCCTTTATCCGAGCTTCTTTACCTTGTGAAAATGACTTGACTAAAATAGAAGACTGTCTGCTTAATGGGGGACATTTTTACTTTTCCTGAGGGAACTCTCCTGAAGTAATAATTCAAGTACTATCTGTCTATTTACACGTTAACTGTCTGTCCAACTCTGCACGCCGCAAGTCTGCTTGTATCCAACATTTCAAGTGTGAATGCGTAAACATCCACACTTGCACACCAAAAAATAATCAATTTATTATTATTCCACCGCAAATGTTTGGCACGCTCCACAAACCAGCACATAGGGCATTCACACAAAATTACAACCACAATTGCAAATTCTAGTTGTTAGGTTTTGCTGACATCGGATCGATATCAGATATGAATATCGGATTGGGACCCCCGTAACCCAGGCCATCCATTTTCTACTGCTTGTCCCTTTTCGGGTTCGCGCGGGGTGCTGGAGCCTAACTCCACCTATATAAGTACTCCATTCATAAAGAATAACCTTTATTCATGAGAATTGCCTTACCACAGTGAAGTCTGAAAGCAGCCAGGAGTGTATAAGGAGAGATGATGGTATTTGTGACTCACCGCGCAACAGACTGTAAGTGTGAGGGTCATCGGTTAAAAAGGACGTCTCCGACAGCAGAATGTCCACGTTGTCAGTGTCCTTGTAGGAATGTAGAGCCCGGCGAATTCGCTCAAAGTTGACCTGGCTGAGGGACGACTTCATTTCTCCCAGGAAGTACTTGGCGATGGCCTTTTTCCCATCTCCAGAAGCACCCCTGGAAAAACTTGGCTTCTTTGAAAATAAAGAGAAAATATATTGATAAAATAGTTGGTTAAGAATACCATAACTCAGAATTCTTTTTTTGAAGCTTTCTTGTCAGGTTCCAACCCTGATGACATCTATTAAACAGACAAGCTGCAAGGAATTTGACAGAAACATGATTCAATTTGTCTCATGAGGAGAAACGTCTGGGCTGTACTCTTGTACAGTCTTCCACCACGCTCTGACAAGAGAGTTCTACGCCTCCTTTTTTATTTGGACTGATTACATAGCATCAGCTGTTCCTAAAGGGAGGGGGGTCATAAAAAGCTGCTGTCCTAGGTCACAAATAGTTCAAAGAAAAGATGCTTGGAGCTTGCGGCAGGTCCCGCTTTCTCTCCGCTTTGTAGATCTCGAGTCAAGACCAGATCTTCCTGGGGATCATAATAGATCAAAGAAACCGACACCTTCATGTCGCTTCCCATCGTACATGGTGGAGTTTTACAAGCCTTTTGCTTGGTAAGATCAAAGACAGATTTTGTCCTCTCGCCGGCAACTCATGGAAACAGAAATTTTTGTGATAACTTACACACACTTATTCTGACACTTCTTATTTTGGAATAAGTTGACCTTATGCAGTTATCGTAGAAATGCACAATATTATTTTTCAAGCTTCTACCAATAACTTCCTGCTTGTAGAGATAGATACTTATAACCAGTGGCAGGCCGTGTGTTTCCCTTCAGTGATGTCCGACTTCAATGATGACCTCTCAAAATACCACCATTGATGTCACCACATGACCATTGCTGGAGAAATACTTTTCAGAAACACATTTACGCACTACTGGGCACTGGATCACATCAACCGTGTACATAATGGTCTATTTTCTGGTAGATTTAAAAATTAACCCGCATCAGCAATCAGAACATATCTTATGTGGTACTGTCTAAAATTAAAAATTGCAAAAAAAAATATTAAACATAAAAAAATAAAGAAATTAAATATTAGAACTCACAATTTGTAGCACCCATTCGACGCCGTATAAGCCAGTGGTACAGCTCGTAGTCGCTTGATTCCGAGTGGAAATGGTGAGCATTTCCCCATTTCATCGCCAGAACAGCTGAGCTAGCTTCTGGGGTTGGTCGACATGGTTTCACACTCTTGAAAATGGCCTTGCAAATATAAATCTGCCACCTAATCAATTTTTTGTTCTACTTCTTTGTTGGTTAATAAAGTGAGTACCGCTGATTTCTCCGCTGCCCCGGTATGGCTATGGTGCCACTTTCTGCTTTCGTAAATCTTGTGATTGGATGCTCACTTTGCAGTGACAAGTGAGTATCTAATCACAGTCTCGTTAACATCAGGCTACCGAGATAGGCTACTATCAACAACTTGTGATCTGATTGGCTATCGCAACTGTCTATCAACTGTATGTGTTCTCAAACTCATCCGCTAACGGTCCCAGGTGGTACTCTGCTGATCTGCATAGCTTAAACCCGTGAGTATCCAATCACAAGAGGTGTAAATGTCACGTTCAAGGTGAGGCCAGCTAGAAGGCTTTACTGACAACAACTGCTGATCTGATTGGCTATGGCAATGATCTATCAACTGTATGTGCCCGTTCACTTCCAGTCCACACACATTGTTGATTCTGCAGGCAGATTTGGTACAGCATGGTAACATAAGCTATCTGAATTCTGATTGGATAGAAAGTAAAAACAACAGCAATATGACATGAAGACAATACGAATACTTTTACATATTTAGGGAAAGTCTATAAAAACTGACTTTTGTCTTTAATTATGATGATGATTTGTGGTTACGTTAGGCCAGCAGAGGAGGCACACCACTGCTTATAACTTATTTACATGTTTTCATTTTTTGAAGTAGATTTAACTGTAGTTTGTGCACACCTTTCTTTGGGGCGGCGCTGGCATCTTTGTAAGCTTTTAAATGTTGTCGTTTCAGGTGGCTAATAAGGTTTGATGTGTGGAAGCCGAAAGTTTATTCCCCCTCCTCGCAGACGGTTTTCAGAACATTTGGCGCAAAGAGCACGTACGAAATGTCTTCCTCTGAAACAATAAGTCCCACGTTATCGACGCCATGTTTGTTTACAATGAGCTCAGGGCAAATTTAGGACAAGCTGGCACAGGTAGGAGAAAAGGCGTGCTTGATTTGACTACCCTAACCTACCTACCTACTGTACGTCCCAGCACAGGTGACCCCGCATCGTTGGAGCCTTTTTGAAAAAAAATTCGATGTCATCAGATGAATCGGTACGATGTAACACTTCCTCATTTCGGCCCAATAATTATCGTGCACCAGTCATTTTTGTCTTGTTTGCAACAAACACTTTAGTTTAGAATCTGCTTTGCATCCAATAGCACACAATAATACATTTTAAGTGACCAAATCATGACAGAAATAAACAAAATGTTTAAATGAAAAAGATATACCTGTTCGTGGACCACTTTTATTTTGCGTTTCCCTCCATTCATCATCTCCTCCAATCTTTTGTCGTATTGCAGAGACAGTGTGGACAACTGGCTTGGCTAAAACCATTGCAGGAAAAAAAAAATACAATGAATAAACAATTACTACCAGGTCTTCACAAAAATATCAAACCCTAGTTCTTATTTATCACAATTTGAAATGGATTCGGTATTTTCAAAAGTCAATTAAAAAATTAATAAAATAATTTGAAACATTTTTAGCCCATCTCTGTGCAAAATGTTTAGGCCATCTCTGTGCAACCAGCAGGAGCTTTTCTAATCAGTAACCAGTTTTGAAAGTGTCATTACAAATATTATATCAAATAATACACTGCAAGAATTGGTTTGCGAATGATGTTGAATCGAGAATCAATTCGGATCAAATCATCAGGTGCCCAGAGATTCACACCCCTGATTGCTAGCTAGTATTTCCTTAAGTCCATCTTCTTTTAACTCCACATAAAAAAAGCAAGACCACCCTTTACTTGACAACCATACAAAAAACAGTTTTAAATGCCATGCAGACCTTCTCAGGTTATAAAATGTCCACCTGATCAAACAGCACGACCGAGATGGTGTCATGTTGCAGATGGATGATCTTACCATGAATTGATTAACGTGGACCCTGACTCAAACAAGTTGAAAAACTTATTCGGGTGTTACCATTTGGTGGTCAATTGTAGGGAATATGTACTGTACTGTGTAGTCTACTAATAAAAGTATCAATCAATTTCAATCAATCAAAGCCTCAAAGAACTGAACTGCTTTCTGGGGATTTCCAACCAAGCTCAAGCTTCAAGTTCTGGACTGGAAGATAATTTCCTGGAGCACTTTGACTTTTAATGGAGGACCCTTGCCCCACATTGAACATATTTTGCATCTGAAACATATTTTTTATTTAACCAGGAAAGCCTCTTTTTAAGGAAGTCCTGGCCAAGAGGCAGCAAAGGATGAACAGTTGTTAAAAATATGTTAAAAACGGTTACAATTTTAAATTGTCATCAATCTGGACTTAAAGGCGTTCAATGGAATAAGTTCAGTTAATGTCCATGTTCCAGAGTCAACAGAAGCCCTTTTTCCCCAGTTTTGTTAGGGCAAATGGAACAGTGATGAATAAGATGTGTTTCACCTAAAAACCTGGGTCTGTCAGAGAAATCCACCCACCTTCTGTTCTTCTAAAGCACCATTGGCTTCTCTTCGGTTCTCAGCACGGTCCAGGGCATCAAACAGACTGCCTGCTTTCCTTGCAGTTTTTGCACTCTGAGACTGGTACTGTTTGAAAATACTGGCAACTGCAGCGTCTTCATCTTAGAGGGGACAAGACCAGAGCAAATCAGAACAATGCATGGATGGTTAGAGCCGTTTTTATTTTAAATGGGGACCGAGAATGATTTTCATTTTTTCCTGGTTTACAAATCAAATCCAATCTTAGGGTTGGTGCATTTGGGCATTAGCTTGCACACAGTTTTTTGAAGTCTCGCTGTGCAGTTTTGCTATCTTTTAAACACTGCGGACAGGTGTCTTTTAAACAGATAACGAGTTCAAACAGGTTCCATTAATACAGGTAATGAGTGGAGGACAGAAGAGCTTCTTAAAGAAGAAGTTACAGGTCTGTGAGAGCCAGAGATCTTCCTTGTTTGAAGTCACCAAATACTTATTTTCCACCATCATTTACAAATAAATTATTTAAAACTACTACAATGTGAATTCCTGGATTTGTTTCCACATTCTGTCTCTCACAGTTGAAGTGTACCTATGATGAAAATGACAGACCTCTGTCATCATTTGAAGTGGGAGAACTTGCACAATTGCTGGCTGACTAAATACTTTTTGGCCCCACTGTATTTGATTAGTATTTATTTGTGTAATCATCCTGACCTAAGCCTTGATAGTAATCTTTGTGATTAACACATGATTTCATTTGACAAAGTTTATCATTTTAAAGTCTAAGTATTAAAATCAAGAGTAAGATGACATATTCAGTGTTCATATTTGAGTGAGCCCCTCAACACTCACCAGGTCGCCTCCTTTTAAGAGTGTTGGTGTGCGAATCCAACATTTTGGCCTTCTGGGTGTGTAAGTAAGAAGTGGAGCCACAGGACCGAGGAGATGACGACTGACGAGTGCTCGCTGAACACTCTGAAGCAGGTTCAGGTGCAGTGGTCTTTTCCAACATGGGCCTCTGGGTCAGTCCAACAAATCCAACTTGAGTTTCAACATATTACATCATGTTACAACCTTACTTTTTGACTATAATCACAAAGCAATTGCTTATCAAGTTAGATAAGAAAGAAGGGAAGTCATTTGACAAAACCAATCCCCGAGCTTTGCACTCCATATTATAAACAAGGTGGACTCAGTCCAAGTCAATAAAGAACATTTCCACTAGTTGCACCATTTCAGCAAGGACTTTGGCAATGGAAATTATTTTATTCTTCTTTGAATAATTATATATAAGTTATCACACAACTCTAATGCTTAACTTAGACTTCCTTTTTATTGTCACTCAAATTTGAACTTTACAGTACAGATAAGAACAACATTTTGTTGCATTAGCTCATGGTAGTGCAGGATAAAAGAGCAATAAGGTGCATTAAAGGCCGTTGCTCTAGTTATTATCTATTGTGCTCAAGCTGTACTTTTGCTTTTGAGCACAGGCACACAACTTCTTGTCTTCCACTGCAAGTTAGGAGTTGCCTCGCCTCAGATGTTTCTGTCTTTCAGCCTGCTAACGGCCAAGGACGAACCAGCACCTCAACGAAGATAAGGTGACAGTCGGCAGACAAAGCAGAGACAGGGCGCAATCACAAGGCCCCAAGCACATTCCGTTCTGAATAATCACGTATTGTGCGTACTGAGCTGCTTGCATAATGTGAGACCCCTCCCTTTTGAAGCAGCCTCAGACATGTAACTAGGGAACTCCTGAATAAATAGAGGAGCGCGTGGGCTGTACCTCAGAGCGTAGGTGAGACTGTAACAGAGTGTGCAGCTCCATGCATTCTCCTCATGAAATAAATTGAACTCTGCCTGATTCCTTGCTTCTTGTTCTGTTTAATAGATGGTTTGGTGCTTAAACTTGACAATTCTATTCATCCGTAACTTACCATTTTGTGTGCAACCCTGAAGAACTGGCAGACATCACGGACCATGTTCCCAAAGTTTTCATAAAGACGCACGTTGGGTCTCACCCACGATGGAAGCTGCAGTTGTGCCTCTCTACTTTTAAACCTGTGGAAAGACCACATTCCATTTACTCTTGGGTTTTTTTCTGTGGTTTTTGAACGACTCGTCTCAGTTTAGTGTATCATCTCTCTTTGTCATTTGTTTCAAAAGCACACGTCATCCCAGTTTATGCCCACTACCCCATATGAACCCAGTCTGACATGGAGATTTTTTCCACTCATCCTCCACCCGCCGTCTACCTTTTCCCACCTTTTACAGGGCGTCGTAAGTGGCGACCCATCAATATTGGTCTAATCTTGAAGGGGTTTGTGGAAAAAATGAAATGTTGTACTGTGCAAACCATACCAATTACTCTGATTGTTTAACTCCTGGTGTTTTCCGTAATAAGAAGGAAATCGTGAAAACAGAAAGGGCACTATCACGGTACATTAGATATGAATTCCAAACCGTATAAAGTGTGGAGGTGGGTCTCCCATGCAAGGCACAGAAAGTTGGGAACATTTCAAATGTGCTGAGCTAACTGCAGTTAAGTTTAAAGGCATACTCAACTGAAACATTTTCAGATTAATCATGTTTCTTATTTGGGACGATTCTTCATCAATTAAAAAAAAAATAAAAAAATAAATCGATTTTTATTCATTCATTTATTTTTATTCCAATCTGTCCTGTGCAGCCACTCAGACAAATCACATAGTAGATGTAGATCAGTGGTCCCCAACCACCGGGTAGCGATTGGTACCGGGCTGCAAAATATTTTTTTATAAATTTTTTTTATCAAATTAACATAAAAAACACAAGATACACTTAAAATTAGTGCACCAACCCAAAAAAACTCCCTTTTTCATGACCAAAAAAAAAAAAAAAAAAATCCCCCTAATCCCCCCCACCCGCCGGCCTGTGGGACAAATTATCAAGCATTGACCGGTGAGTAGCTACAAAAAAGTTGGGGACCACTGATGTAGATCTATCTGCTGCTGATGATCTATATCTGCTGAACACATTGACTTCAGAAAAGAGAAGTGTTGGATACTTCTCTTGTTGTCTTATTTTTATTTGACTTTGTTAAATGTTTGGTAGATTTAGATAAAAAAAACAAAAAAAAAACAGTTTTCTTTGAAGTAATATAGAAATTGATCAGAGCTATGTATCTATTTTATGGAGGATTGTAGTTCATCATAGAACCGGCATCAAATGTCATTAAAAAAGTATAGATTTAGAATGGAAAATCGATTCTGAATCGAATTGTTACCAAGAATCGAATCAAATACAAAATATGCTTCAGAAAATCTTTTTCTTGACCATGCACACTATTTCTTTTTCTAAAGCCAATAGAATTAACTTACCGATAAGTTACTTTTATCTATCATTTTTTAATGTGTATATTTAAAGGTCTACTGAAATAAGATGTTTTTATTTAAACGGGGATAGCAGCTCCCTTCTTTGTGTCATACTTGATCATTTCGCGATATTGCCATATTTTTGCTGAAAGGATTTAGTAGAGAACATCCACGATAAAGTTCGCAACTTTTGGTACTAATAAAAAAGCCTTGCCTGTACCGGAAGTAGCAGACGATGTGCGCGTGACGTCACGGGTTGTGGAGCTCCTCACATCTGAACATTGTTTACAATCATGGCCACCAGCAGCGAGAGCGATTCGGACCGACAAAGCGACAATTTCACCATTAATTTGAACAAGGATGAAAGATTAATGGATGAGGAAAACGAGAGTGAAGGACTAGAAAAAAAAATGGAATAGAGGGCAGTGGGAGCGATTCAGATAGGGAAGCTGCTGTGACCACTCGGCCAGGCCCAACCGCAACAAGGGATAGAGCCATACCGCTCTTAACCAGACGCTGACGGTGATGGTCAGGACGACGCTGCTGATATTGATACTGGAGTAGCACACGACATAGATCGCCTTCAGAATGGTAAAATGTTATTTATTTTTCGAAATGATCGCTGCATAATACAATGTACTTTGTGTGTGTGGTCCAATCCAACCGTGTTCGCTTGACATCTCTGTTCCATCGCAAATCTTGACTGTCCTCTTTCGGGAATGTAAACAATGAAACACCGGCTGTGTTTGTGTTGCTAAAGCCAGCCGCAATACACCGCTTCCCACCTACAGCTTTCTTCTTTGATGTCTCCATTGTTCATTGAACAAATTGCAAAAGATTAACCAACACAGATGTCCAGAATACTGTGGAATTTTAAGATGAAAACAGACGACTTAATAGCTTGCACAAAATGTCCTCTTCAATCCGTGACGTCACGCGCAGGCGTCATCATACCCAAACGTTTTCAGCAGGATTTTTCGGGGCAAAATTTCAAAAATTGCATTTTAGTATGTTAACCCGGCCGTGTTGGCATGTGTTGCAATGTTAATATTTCATCATTGATATATAAACTATCAGACTGCGTGGTCGCTAGTAGTGGCTTTCAGTAGGCCTTCAACTGTAGATTTGTGCACACGTTTCTTTGCGTTTCAGGTGGCCAATAAGGTTTCATGTTTCTTCCCCTCCTGGTGCATTGTATGCAGAACATTTGGTGACACAAAATGTAAGAGTGAAGAAAGCCCACATGATTGACAGCGTGGTAATTTACTCTGAGCTCAGTGGAAGTTTAGCACAAGTATGAGAAATTGATTTGCTCACCCTAACCCACCTACAGCACAGTACGGGTCACCTGGCCTCTTTACCGCACCCCTCCCCAAATCTGAGCTACTTTGAATGTTGTAGATTCATAGTATGTCATCATAACTCCTCATTCTTGTGCACACCTAGCCCTAACTGTATTACAGATTGTTCTCTGAGGGGAAGCTGGCAACACTTTCAAAAGACTATTTCAGGAACATGGTTTCCAAAGAGAAAGAGTGCAAAATGGGTGAGACTGTAACTTGACCTCTGGTCACACAGGAAGATGGCACCATAGTCCTCCTTGTGGCGAATGACTCTGCCAATAGCCTGGTTCACAGCTCTGAAAGCCTGCTCTCGGTACCACTCCCGTCCTGAAAGGAACTGCAAAAGGCAGACAACACATGTCAAAACAATGCTAGTCCTCGCACTATTGACTAATTCTATCATTAAGCAGCAGTGCCAGAAAGCTCTCAAAATGCTAAAATATAACACAAACATATTGATGTGTCATTAGAGGAGCTGGGATCAAATGTGTTGGTCATTGCAAATTGTAGTTAAGTAACTTAATATGGTTAGGCAAAAAGTGCGATGTGTATTTTTGAATGTAACTTAAATAACTTATGTATAGGGTTGCAAAATTCCGGGAATATTCAAAGTTGGAAACTTTCCTTGGGAATTAACGGGAATGAATGGGAAATTAATGGGAATAAACATTGAATGCCACATGCTAGATCTTGCAGCATGATTATTAGCTAAAACAACCCGGTTTCATGCAAATTCAGTAGAATTTCAACCCTGCACTGTGCATTCCTCCATCACATGCTTGGATAATTGGCAGCATGCTACTTACTAAAGCAGGACTACTGAGGCCACACTAGTATTTGAGCCCAAGGACAGGTAAGTGTTGATGATATTACTGGGGTAAATATATTTGATGTATGGTATTGAAGTGTAATAGATGTGTAATTACTTGTTACTGTATGACTGTAGACTACTCCAGCAGACTAGCTGTTCTTCTACTTCTTACATGATTGTGGGGCCAATATCTCTAGCTAGCTAGGTTTATGTACCACCAGTTTAATTTCTCCGTTAGCGGTCATGCTAATTCCTCTATGTTGAATCCCATTCATTTATGCTAAGAACGTTAGCGATCTGAATTGACTTTTTTTTTTATGTGTAAAGTTGAAGTAGCAAATAGTAAATGAAAAGGTGTAGTTTCCTCTGCCTTCTGTTCTGCTAGCCATTCTGTTGTCATACAAGAATGTAGCTTAAATATTTTTTATTAAATCAACATAAAATACACAAGATACGCTTACAATTGTTGCACCAACCCGCTAAAAACCCTCCATTTTTCATGACAAAGAAAAAAAAAAAAAGAAAAAAAAAAAGAGAATCCCTCACGACCGTAAAAAAGCAGTTTTCCATTTATAGTAAAAAAAAACATTACCTTTTAGAGTAAGATTCTGGCAAATGAGCTGCCAGTTTACCCATAAATAACAGCGGTACTGTTTTTCCCATTCCAGTCATATGTTGTAAAAAACACTGGAAATGTATACTGTAAAATCTACAGATTGTTTTTTACATTGTATATAAAAAAATGTAATAATCAAATGCATAGGCAATTTTGTAATAAGATAATTCACTGTGAGGGCAAACATAACTGCGATGAAAAGGAGCACACATCTCACCTTCATACCGGGAATTTTCTTTTGGTTCATTTCATCTAAGAACTGCATCTTCAGGAGGACCCGAGGATCCAGCTTTGGTGGAAAGGGGAGTCCGGTGATGATCACACCGCGGCCAAATGTATTTGCAAAATCCAAACCCTCGCTCGCCTGCAACAGAAAGCAAAGTTCAGAGCTGCTGAGAGTAGGAAGCATGGGTTCTACTTCTAGATCTCACCTTTCCTCGACAAACTGCTGCAAAGATTCCGCCTCTGGATTTCGAGTCATTTACTGCATCGTAGTAACCTCCAATAGTCTAAAAATACAGAATAAAAAGTGACTTATGTTGATATAGTATCTCCTTTAGAGCAGGGGTTCTTTACCTTGTTGATCTCGGGGCCCAACTTTTCCTCTTCTCAAGTGAGTTAGTCATCTTGCTCTTGCTTTTACTCATTTATTTTACTTACAGTTTACACATTTGTCAAATACTATGAAAGCATGTGTTAATCACAAATATTAATAATTATCTAACACATAAACCTTAGGCTGATTAGAAGAATAGATACTAACCTACTATACAGCATAAGAAGGGTCTCATAAATAATTGACGGAAACTACATTTACATTGTACAGGTATTAAAAAAATATGAAAAATAAATTAATAGAGAAAATGTTTAACTAAACTGTCAATAAAATTAAAGTGCGAATGAAAATACAGATTTACCACTTTAGTCATATTTTTTGCGCTTACGTTACTACCTTTTTTTTTTGTGTTTGACATTGTCATTACTGCTACAAGTAGTAGAGACACTGATATTTTTGGGTGGCCATCTACAACAATGGGTCGGGAAACACTGCTTAGAGGTTTGCAACGGAGAGGCGGCTGCATTGAGGGCTCTCGCAATAGTTAAAACCCGCCCTCTTCCTGGTTCAACCACGCAAGATACGCCGCACGTACAGCGCAAAATGACAACACTACATGACAAAAGCAGTTTTAGGAAAAGCGTCACTCGCCAGTTTAACAGCAACTAGTGCTGCAGCTATTGATTATTTCAGTAGTCTATCGATTTATTTGTTTAATGAATCAATTAAAACGCACTTTCTAGCCTCAATACAACTTTTAGGGACAATAACAAAAAAAATATATTTTTCCAATGACTTTTTCTTTCTGTTCATAAATGCTCTTACCATTCAATCGCAATTTTACAATGGGAGCATTGCTATAAGAGGTAAAATAGTAAAAAAACAAAAACTGTAATGGAGAATAATTAAAAAGACTGATCAAGTATGATATATTGAGTGATAATGTATTTAACAATTTAAAAGGGGTCATATTATGATCTGTTTTCCTACATTCAAAACATTTCCTTGTGGTCTACATCAGGGATTCTTAAACTTTTTGACCTCGGGAACTAACTTTTCAACTGAAAAAATGTTTGTATTAACACCGAATTTGTTTTTTGTTTTTTTTTACTCTTGATTTTAATCAAAAATAAAACTTGAGCCCATTGCTCTCTTTCCACTTTCTTGTTTCTGAACCATCTCTCTCTCTGTCGGCTGCGCTCATGTGCGCTGGAGCAGTCTTGCTCAAACACTGTCAGGATATAATATTCATTAAATGATTCATCAAAGAAGCAAAACACAAATTGAAGCTTTTTCCCAATTAAACGGCTCTATTTAATGGATGAATCCTTGCGGCCCAAACTGCAACCCCAGCATCTGTTTTGAAATCGTTTGGTTTGCCAAAATCTTTTTAACCACGCGCTACGAGGTCGACGTCAGCTCTGATTGGCAGCTATCCATTATTATTTTGGTAGGATTTTATATGTCAAATATATGTCGGATGCAGGGTTGCAAAATTCCGGGAATATTCAAAGTTGCAAACTTTCCAAGGGAATTAACAGGAATATAAAGGGAATAAGCGGTAGAAAATGGATGGATGGCTGGATATTGGAATTAACGGGAATTAATGGGAATAAACATTGAATGAAACATGCTACAGTAGATCTTGCAGCAAATGAATGGGACTAAACATTGAATGCAACATGCTAGATCTTGCAGCATGATTATTAGCTAAAACAAGCTGATTTCATGCAAATTCAGTAGAATTTCAACCCTTCACTGCCCAGATAATTGTCAGCATGCTACACACTACAGCAGGACTATTGAGGCCACACTAGTATTTGAGCCCAAGGACAGGTAAGTGTTGATGATATTACTGGGGTAAATATATTTGATGTATGGTATTGAAGTGTAATAGATGTGTAATTACTTGTTACTGTATGATTGTAGACTACTCCAGCAGACTAGCTGTTCCTCTACTTCTTACATGATTGTGGGGCCAATATCTCTAGCTAGCTAGGTTTATGTACCACCACGCTCTCATTTCTCCGTTAGCTCTATAGTTAATTTTCTCTATGTTAAATCCCATTCATTTATGCTAACAATGATAGCGATCAGAATATATCTTTTTTGTGATGTGTAAAGTTGAAGTAGCAAATAGTAAATGAAAAGGTGTAGTTTCCTCTGCCTTCTGTTCTGCTAGCCATTCTGTTGTCATACAAGAATGTAGCTTATAGTTTGATTTAGCATGCTGATTGACTCTTCATTTATTCATCCAGGCTATTTCCATTCATTTGTCCATCAGTCAAATAATTTGAAAGACTACTCCAATTGTTTAGCTGACTATTTATATCCGTGTGTGGCATTGCATTAGTCTTACAGAATAAGATGGACGGTGTTCATCTTTGAATAATCAAAAATGGTCAGAATTTCCAAACTCCCCGAACTTAATTTCCCGTAGTAAACTTATGGAAAGTTTGTGGAAAATGTCCACCCCTTTGCAACATTATTCAGATGTCAAATGTAAACATTTACCTCAGTAAAGTTTCCCTTCCCTTTGGGTTCAACAAACATTGGCTTCACACTCTCAATGCGACTGGCATGTCCATTGTCCTGTTGGGAGTGAGCACACATTTACAGCAGAGATCAGCTCAACTCACATAAAACTCCGTCAAAAGAACAGGAGTGTCCCCATTCCATATTTATATAGATCCCATATCAGCAAAAAACTGCTTTAGGATTAATAGTGAATTAGTGAATTTTATTTATATAGCACTTTTCTCAAGTGACTCAAAGCGCTTTACATAGTGACACCCAATATCTAAGTTACATATAAACCAGTGTGGGTGGCACTGGGAGCAAGTGGGTAAAGTGTCTTGCCCAAGGACACAACGGCAGTGACTAGGTTGGCAGAAGCGGGATTCAAACCTGCAACCCTCAAGTTGCTGGCACGGCCACTCTACCAACCGAGCTAAACCGCACTTGATCAAACCTTTTCTAACAGTACACACTATGAAATAATACAAGTGATCTGTGCTGATATCAAATTGTGTGAAAAAAGGCATCTGCCAAACCTCAAGGCATCAGAAATGAAAAGGTTGTTTCGGGACACTCCTGGCAACCTTTAGAAATATAATAATGAATCAACTTCGGCGTCACTCACTCTCCAGAACTCCAGAGTTTTTTCCATCAAAAAGAAGGAGGGGAAGAACAGCAGGAGTCCATGTGGAATGATGCGGCTCAGGTTCACTGAGGGAATGACAACAAAAATGTTGGACTTCCAGCATACTTTAGTCTAATAGTTCCTACAGCATTCGAACTTACCCACTGTGTTGCCCAACGATGATAGGTTTTCTGGAACAAATCTTTTAAAGAAACATTTTTTTAATCAATTTTAGCAAATTCCAGATTTTATCGATATCATTCTGTGTTCAATCAGTATTGCAAAATTTAAAGGGGAACTGCACTTTTTAAGGGGAATTTTGCCTATCATTCACAATCCCTACATAAGACAAGAACTCATATCTATTTATTTTTTTCATACATTCTAATTGCTAAAGTAAGGGAAGTAGGAGGTGGCTAACAATGCACTATTCCACCCGTCAAGCCTTCACCCAAAAAACATCCAAACACCGTGAATTATACTCCATCTTCATCTCCTGAAGGAATCAATAAAGTACTATCTATCTATCCTGACCTGAATATAAGCAATATTGTTATTATTAGCACGAATGCAAAAAGCTATTTTAGTGGCGCCGTGATCCCAGATCGCCAACTACCTTATGCTGCTTTATTGACATATTGAGCTGCTGCATCGCCTCTTAGTTGGTGAAAGTTCATCCGAGATGATAAATCATGTCTCTCACCTGGATAGTAGAAGATTGTGGACATGAACAGAGTAGTTGGACAACTTTGACATCCAAAAGAAGTTATTGCAGCACCTTTTTTTTTTTAACCTACTTGAGGATTTTGAGTAATTCTTCATCTAAATGGGAAAATATCAACATCCCATCAGTCGGCAGTAAGTGATTGTTTTATTATGTATTTCTTGTTAAGCACTAAGCAATACTGCGATATGACGCTTCATGTTGGACTGACCAACATACTCAGTGGCCTAGTGGTTAGAGTGCCCGCCCTGAGATGGGTAGGTTGTGAGTTCAAACCCCTGCCGAGTCATACCAAAGACTATAAAAAAATGGGACCCATTGCCTCCCTGCTTGGCACTCAGCATAAAAGTTTGGAATTGGGGGTTAAAATCACCATAAATGTGGGTACCGCTGCTGCCCACTGCTCCCCTCACCTCCCAGGGAGTGAACAAGGGGATGGGTCAAAAGCAGAGGACAAATTTCACCACACCTAGTGTGTGTGTGACAATTATTAGTACTTTAACTTTAACTTTTTTAAAGCTGGATCTGTTTAGCTCACAGCTTCTAAAACTTGTGGATCCTCCTCCTTATTTTCAGCCTCAAAAACATAAGGTTCTGGATCATCATTTGTCCCAAAGTAGTCTTTGCTGTCTCACATGAAGTCCGCCATGATTAGTAGTAGTAGTGTTGTTGTTGAAGGTAAAAGCAAACTTTGTGATGCATCTGCGAAAATAATGCGAATGCTTAAAATGAGCAAAGTACTGTACGTAAATATTACATATTATGAAAGTGCCCGTTACTACATTACTGTACATTTATAAACAATGATGGAGTTTTTTTTTTAAGAGCGCTTTATTGCTGGAATTTAGCGAGTCCTATTGGTTTGATTATTATCTGACTTTTGCTAGTGTTTATTTACGAGTTAGAATGAATAAAAAAATAGAAACATATGTGTTCTTGTCTTACATAAGGATTGTGAATTATAGACCAATAAATACAAATGCAGTTCCCCTTTCAGTCATTGATCGATACAGGATGAAATGGTGAGGCATCACAATGCATGGAATGATGGATGAAGCAGCACACAACAAATACACACACTGACCTTCTGTCAAATGCCGAACTTAACGGTACCTCATCTGGGCCTCGTTCAATGACGCTAACAAAGATTTGGTCCCGCTCGATCACATGGCCGTTTTCCAAAGACACTGGGAATTTTCTACACAAAAAGGAAGGACAAACATTCAACCATCAACACTTCTGACACAGTTGTTCAAGTTGTAGCACAAAAGCATTTTACCAGCGCTCCAACAATGAATGCACTGTGTTGTCACAGGTAAGAGAAAAGTCTATTATAGGGGTGCACAAAACAACTGATTCACATCCCCAAGACACAAATATATTTTTCATCCCGATTCTAAATCCATTCATAATTTTCCAAAAATAATTTAAAAAAAAAACATATACATTTTTATAAGAAATCATTTTTAATGATAGGTTTTTAGCCCATTTCTAACCAGCAACAAACATTGCAAGAATTGTGTTGAATGGCAAATGTAATGTGAATGTGAAGTTTCCCACCCCTACTAAACTCTACACATGATAGTGTGATCGTACATTCTCATCTCTGAAGTAAAGGAGCTGAGAGGAGAGAGAGTTCCGCTGGTCAGAATGATGCAGTGAACACCTTGATTCACCAGGTCCTGCATGCTGAAGCCCGGAGAAAAACACCAGTAACTCAGAATGTTTCCTGAAAGGCACATAACACAACAAGAAGGCTTGTAAGTGGAGTTACAGTATATTTAAAAGCATAGGAATTTACATTCACTCTACAAACATACATATACACATACTGTACATATACATTCACTGTACAAACATACATATACACATACTGTACATATACATTCACTGTACAAACATACATATACACATACTGTACATATACATTCACTGTACAAACATACATATACACATACTGTACATATACATTCACTGTACAAACATACATATACTGTACATATACATTCACTGTACAAACATACATATACACATACTGTACATATACATTCACTGTACAAACATACATATACTGTACATATACATTCACTGTACAAACATACATATACACATACTGTACATATACATTCACTGTACAAACATACATATACTGTACATATACATTCACTGTACAAACATACATATACACATACTGTACATATACATTCACTGTACAAACATACATATACACATACTGTACATATACATTCACTGTACAAACATACATATTCACATACTGTACATATACATTCACTCTACAAACATACATATACACATACTGTACATATACATTCACTGTACAAACATACATATTCACATACTGTACATATACATTCACTCTACAAACATACATATACACATACTGTACATATACATTCACTGTACAAACATACATATACACATACTGTACATATACATTCACTGTACAAACATACATATACACATACTGTACATATACATTCACTGTACAAACATACATATACACATACTGTACATATACATTCACTCTACAAACATACATATACACATACTGTACATATACATTCACTGTACAAACATACATATTCACATACTGTACATATACATTCACTGTACAAACACACATATACACATACTGTACATATACATTCACTCTACAAACATACATATACACATACTGTGCATATACATTCACTGTACAAACATACATATACACATACATATACTGTACATATACTCATGCATATAATCACGTTTCATCAAACATAAATTAACGTTGTTGCCCTAGGGCAGGGGTCGGTAACTTAAAACGTTGAAAGAGCCATTTTGGACCAATAATACAAAAACAAGAATGACCCAGAATGCAGTGCATCCATGACTCTTGGCTATATTATACACCCCGCTAGCACCAAACCCCTCCCCCCCTTACCTTGTGGGTAATTCTTATGTTGCGTTTATAATGTGTTACAGAGCCAATGTTCTCCAGAAATGTGTTTGTTATTCTTGTTTGGTTAGGGTTCACAGAGTGTGGCGCATATCAGTAAGAGTTTTAAAATTGTTTATATCACAACCGTTAGTGTAAACGGTATGGCTGTTGACTAAGTATGCATAGCAATCTCGTATGAAAAGCAGCGAAATGTATGCGTTCTACCGGCAGGCAGATAGCATGGTGTAAAGGTGGGTGCGATGACATGTTGTAGAGCATTGTTCCCCCTCCACCAGGCCGTGGCCGCAGAATAGTTTTTAAATATATATATTTTTTTAATCACACTCAATTTTTTGCTGCATGCCATTGGTAAGTGCAGGGGTGAGAAGAGGCTTTAAAATAATTAGCGCCTGCTTACTTTTACCGCATGCCTTGAACAAGCGCAGGAGTGAGAAGAGGTTTGAAAATAATTAGCGCCCCGGCGTATTCAAGGAAGTACGGTAGCTACAAATGAGGCATAATGATGCAATATGTACATATAGCTAGCTTAAATAGCATGTTAGCATCGATTAGCTTGAAGTCATGCAGTGACCAAATATGTCTAATTAGCACTCCACACAAGTCAATAACATCAACAAAACTCATCTTTGTGCATTAATGCACAACGTTAAAAGGTTTGGTGGACAAAATGAGACAGAAAAAGAAGTGGCATAAAACATGACTAGAAAGTCGGAGAAAGTTATACATGTAAACAAACTAGGGTGAGTTCAAGGACGCCAAAATTGGAAAGACAAAAAGGCTTTCGCTAAATGCTCGAATCAGTGAAGCATGTTTAATAAAAACAGTGTGCTTTATATCAATTAGGGAGGTTTGTGTCATGTTTGTCCTCCTAAAGAAACCATATTAAAACAAAAAATATATTTTTTATATTTTTTTCCTCTCATCTTTTTCCATTTTTTTTTACAGTTTTAAAAAAGCTTCAGAGAGCCACTAGGGTAGCACTAAAGAGCCGCGGGTTGCCGACCCCCGCCCTAGGGTAAACTGGATAACACATGGCACACTGACAAAGCTTAACCTATTGTTACTATAAAGGCCTACTGAAAGCCACTACTAGCGACCACGCAGTCTGATAGTTTATATATCAACGATGAAATATTAACATTGCAACACATGACAATACGCCCACTTTAGTTTACTAAACTACAATTTTAAATTTCCCGCTGAGTTTCCTGTTGGAAACGTCCCGGATTTATGACGCGTGTTTTTGACGTTATTGGTTGGAGAGGACATATTAGCCAGCACCACTTGCGGCTAAAAGTCGTCTCTATTCATCGCGCAATTACACAGTATTTTGGACATCTGTGTTGCTGAATCTTTTGCAATTTGTTCGATTAATAATGGAGAAGTCAAAGTAGAAAGATGGAGTTGGGAAACTTTAGCCTTTAGCCACACAAACACACGGTGTTTCCTTTTTTAAAATTCCCAGAGGTGAAGCTTTACTATGGATCAAAGCGGTCAAGCGAACATGGATCCCGACCACTTGTCAACCAGCAGGTTTCGGTGAGAAAATTGTGGTAAAAGGTCGCCTCCTACCGGAGATAAGCGGAGCTTGCGCCGTCCATGCAGCTGCCGTGACTTCCCTCAGAGAATGGCGTCAACACACCCGTGGACACACGCCTCCGACTATCAGGTACTATTAAACTCACTAAAACACTAGCAACGCAATAGAAAGATAAGGGATTTCCCAGATTTATCCTAGTAAATGTGTCTAAAAACATCTAAATTGCTCCCAATGCAATCGCCTTTTTTTTTTCTTTTTTACTTTTTTTTTTCTTCTAGTCCTTCACTATCAATATCCTCATCCACGAATCTTTCATCCTCGCTCAAATTAATGGGGGAATTGTCGCTTGCTCGGTCCAAATAGCTCTTGATGCTGGAGGCTCACATTATAAACAATGTGAGGATGTGAGGAGCCCTCACCCTTGGGACATCATCGTCTGCTACTTCCGGTACAGGCAAGGCTTTTTTATTAGCAACCAAAAGTTAAATGATAAATGGGTTGTACTGGTATAGCGCTTTTCTACCTTCAAGGTACTCAAAGCGCTTTGACACTACTTCCACATTCACACACACATTCACACACTGATGGAGGGAGCTGCCATGCAAGGCGCCAACCAGCACCCATCAGGAGCAAGGGTGAAGTGTCTTGCTCAGGACACAACGGACGTGACGAGGTTGGTAATAGGTGGGATTTGAACCAGGGACCCTCGGTTTGCTCACGGCCACTCTACCACTGCGCCACGCAAACTTTATCCTTCCAGCTAAAATATGGCAATATCGCGAAGTGATCAAGTATGACACACAGAATGGACCTGCTATCTCCGTTTCAATAAGAAAATCTCATTTCAGTAGGCCTTTATTATAACAATCTACAAGGTTAATATAGTTTGCTTCTCTTTCTTCCCCTCCATTTTTCTGCTTTCTTTTGTATCTGTAGTTATCAATACATATACGTATTGTTGCATTTGAACAACTGTATTGTTGATGATAGAGGTCAATTATTGGTATTGTTCATTATCATTAGCGCTATTTCTATTGGTATTTCTATTGCTCCATTTGTAGTGTAATAATGCTCTTTGTCATTTCTGTATTATTATTTATTTGGCTAACTGCTTCTTTGCTATCACTTTTACCATCATAATTGTACATATCCTATTTGCTGATGTTGCGCTATTGTTGTTGCTATTGTTGTGTTTGCTGTTGTTTTTGTCTCTCTGTCTAATCCCCCTCTTATCCCCACAATTTCCCCCTCTGTCTTCCTTTTTTTCTCTTTCTATCCCCTCCTGCTCCGGCCCGGTGGCACCAAATGATAATATAAATACATTTAATAAAGTCAAATACAAATAAGTCCACAAGAGAAGTATCCTACACTTCTCTTTTGTAAAGTAAATGTGTACAGTCGATATGGGCATCTACATCTACATCTACATCAACTATATGATTTGTCTGAGAAGCTGGACTGGACAAAAAATAAATAAATAAATACAATAAAATAAAAAAATTGTGAAAGGATGTGATCATCCTAATTTATTTTGTAACATTACCCTAGAGCAGGCCTATTCCTGTCCACCAAATCTTTTCAAACCCAAATAGTCTTGATGAAACCATTGAAAATAGGGTTGCTCATGTATGCAGTACTCCCACCAGCCCACAGGGGGAAACTGTCTCAATAAAGCAGTAGTGGGTGAACAGAAGAAGATGGCCCTATCATCGTTGAAAAAAAATTCAAACAAATCGCAAAAGCCAGACTTCTAACAGCAACTGGACAACAAAGTATAAATGTATTGAAATTGCTGACTTTTTGATATCTTTTGTATTTGTGGTTGTGTTGTTTTTGGCTGTAACTTTCAAAATTGATAGAATACATGTAGTGCTGAATTTTAACAGCATAGGGCGACAAAGCTACTCCTTAAGTGTCATTTTGTTAAACCGCATGTGTGCAATGTTTGCTGTGTGTATTAACGCTAAACCTTCTATTTTATTGCTGTAACATACACAATAAACGTGAAAAAAACACAAAGTACGTTGTGCTTTTGTAATGTTTATATATTTAGTCTTAGAAACCTAAATAAAGGAGGATGTATAAAGATATAAAACTGAAGAAGTAACAACAATCCTCAACATTTAGCTTTTGTTTTCAAGCTGTTAACTATCTGTCCAGCCGCACATGCTGGAAACGAGTAGCGATGGCAAGATGTTTGTAGTGACAGTGCCGTGTGAAGGCAGATGTATTTACTTTCTATATAAGTAAATATATCCTGCAAAGGCGCTTTCTAAAGAAACATCCACATTTTGAAGCCCAGCCCTTATGGCTTCAGGGTTCTTGAAACTACGGCCCTCTTCATTATGAAGTTCAATGGTCCTGCTCTACAGTCAGCCTTCAACATAGCAACCCTTAGTTACAATATTTTACAGATATCATTAAACAAGGCGCGGTTGAGAGAGTGGCCGCGCCAGCAACCTGAGGGTTCCTGGTTCGATCCCCACTTTCTACCAACCAGCAAGACACTTCACCCTTGCTCCTGATGGGTGGTGGCTAGGGCCTTGCATGGCAGCTCCCGCCATCACTGTGTGAATGGGTGAATGTGGAAACAGTGTCAAAGCGCTTTGAGTACCTTGAAGGTAGAAAAGTGGTATACAAGTATAACCCATTTACCATTTAGCTTTATTTCATTTAGATCATGACTTGGAGGATTGAATAAAAAATGTAAGACTAAGACTTTAAGATACTGATAGATTGCAACCTTGTCTTTTTCAAACCAATGCCAACACGATCATTCAAGGTTTTTATTTATGATAAACATTATTTTACACACCTAAGCAGCACCTGTGCTAAGATCAAAAGCGAGCGATTTTGGAACCACCTTTGAAAGAAGTATTTTGAAAACAATGTCAATTTAAATGAATTGTCCAATTATTGCAACTCCGCCACTGAACCCACATTTACCTGTTTTCTTTGTAGAACTTGAAGCCCACAGGTCAGAGCTCTTTTGTTTTTTTTGAGAGCTGGTGTCTTGGTGGATGTGAACCTGTGGCCAATGCAGAAATATATTACGCCATGCCATAAATACCAGGGCTGCACCACAAATGATCAAGTAAACATTCAAATAAATGATCAGATTAGTTAATCATGATATCATACGGAGAGCTCGGATGAGTGATGAAAAAAGAAAGCGAGATGACCAATACTGTGCTGTAGGTGGGTTAAGGTGGGCAAATCAAGCACCCCTGTCCTAAATGTCCCCTGAGCTCATTGTCAACAAACATGGCGTCGATTGTGGATGACATCTCCTGTGCCATTTGCGTCAATTGCTCTGCAAACTTTCAGCGAGGATGCAAAAAAAACCCAAAACATTGGAATAGGGTTGCAAAATTCCGGGAATATTCAAAGTTGGAAACTTTCCATGGGAATTAAAGTAAAGTTAAAGTTGAAGTACCAATGATTGTCACACACACACTAGGTGTGGTAAAATTTGCCCTCTGCATTTGACCCATCCCCTTGTTCACCCCCTGGTAGGTGAGGGGAGCAGTGAGCAGCAGCGGTGCCGCGCCCGGGAATCATTTATGATTTAACCCGCAATTCCAAGCCTTGATGCTGAGTGCCAAGCAGGGAGGTAATGGCTCCCATTTTTTATAGTCTTTGGTATGACTCGGCCAGGGTTTGAACTCACAACCTTCCCATCTCAGGGCAGACACTCTAACCACTAGGCCACTGAGTAGGTTGTTAATTATTTTAATATTATAATATATATATATATAATATTAATATCATATATAATATAATATATATATATATTATTATAATATATATTATATATAATATATAATATTATAATATATTAATTATAATTAACGGGAATTAATGGGAAATTAATGGGACTAAACATTGAATGCAACATGCTAGATCTTGCAGCATGATTTTGTATCTAAAACAAACTGATTTAATGCAAATTCAGTAGAATTTCAACCCTGCACTGTGCATTCCTCCATCACATGCTGGGATAATTGGCAGCATGCTACACACTACAGCAGGACTATTGAGGCCACACTAGTATTTGAGCCCAAGGACAGGTAAGTGTTGATGATATTACTGGGGTAAATATATTTGATGTATGGTATTGAAGTGTAATAGATGTGTAATTACTTGTTACTGTATGACTGTAGACTACTCCAGCAGACTAGCTGTTCCTCTACTTCTTACATGACTGTGGGGCCAATATCTCTAGCTAGCTAGGTTTATGTACCACCACACTCTCATTTCTCTGTTAGCCATAATGCTCATTTTCTCTATGTTAAATCCCATTCATTTATGCTAACAGTGTTAGCGATCTGAATGGAACTTTTTTGTGATTTGTAAAGTTGAAGTAGCAAATAGTAAATGAAAAGGTGTAGTTTCCTCTGCCTTCTGTTCTGCTAGCCATTCTGTTGTCATACAAGAATGTAGCTTATAGTGTGATTTAGCATGCTGATTGACTCTTTATTTATTCATCCAGCCTATTTCTGTTCATTCGTCCATCAGTCAAATATTTTGAAAGACTACTCCAATTGTTTAGCTGACTATTTATATCCGTGTGTGGCATTGCATTAGTCTTTTACAAGCTTCTCATCTTATTCTACACAATAAGATGGATGGGGTCCAACTTTGAATAACCAAAAAATGGTAAAAAATTACAAAAAACTTCCCGAGCTTAACTTCCCGTGGTAAATTTACGGAAAGTTTACGGACACGTTCCACCCCTTTGCAACCCAGGCCACAAATAAGACATTGATTATCAGTAAAGAGGTGAGGAAGACCATTGAGCACTTCTTTGAACATCAATGGAGTGAATGATAGATCTGATGAGCATGATGAAACACCCACCTTAAAAGAAGCAGTATTTTCTTCCAATTTCTTTTGCCGGTCTAACTTTGATGACGGCACGTTGCCAGGGAACACCAGCTGTAAGACCAAAAAAAAAAGAGTGTGCTTTACAGTAAATTCAGAATTATAGACAAATGCTGGGTCAATTTCTGCAAAATGAGTGTAAAATGCTTTCGGCAAGACTCCTATTGATTGTCAGCAAAGGGCTTTTGGATGACTTCTATTGGTTGAAGTCACTTTTTTTGTACTTGTGAATGTACTCAACATGTCAGCATTTATCTGCAAGATGTGTTTGAAGTTACACAAATAGGAGGTGTGAGCTGAAAAGATTGAAACTTGGGCAAAATACGGCTTGGTGATAAAGTTGAAAACTACAACACGACAGTCAAGTGTTTTACATCGCTTGATATAAATAATTATTGATATTTTTTATGACATATTGAAAGTAAGGACCAGTAGAAAAAACAATGGATTGGTTAGCACAAAATACAGGAGTTTTATTGGGGAAACATGGGAAAGGTTGGAATTTATGCCTATATACAGTCAATGATGTTCCAATTCTGCATGTTTCTACCCGTTATAATCGTCCCGTGACACATAGGCGCCAATCCCATGAGTGCGTAAGATTGATGGCAACTTTCAATCTTTATAGTTGTTTTTAATTATCAATCTTGTTCTAAATTATATGCAGAGTTTGATTCGTTTAACGCATTAAAAATGACACAAATCATTTCGTCTACATTTAACAGAGCCTAATCAAAATTTCATTAAGCCCACTAATGACCTAATGACACAAGCACCTTGACTTGGAACACACAGCACACAAGAGAATGAAGGGCATACTTATTCAACAGCCACACTAAGGGTGGCAGTATGAACAATTCCAACACTGTAATAAACATGTGCCATAAAGTGAAACCACACTAAACCACAACGACAAACACATGTTGGAAGAATATTTGCACCGCAACACAACAAACACCACAGAACAAATTCCCAAAATTCCCTGCAGCATCAACTCTTCCGGGACGCTACAATATAAACAAACGCCATTGGTGGATCTACGCCGGACATCCACTGTAAAGATACCACGTATGATAGCGTATCTAGTCGATACTAATATGATTACATCGATATTTTTTAACGTCACAAAATCTTTTTTTTTTTTAAATTAATATCATGTTTATAAGCCCTGCGATGGGATGGCGACTTGTCCAGGGTGTACACTGCCTTCCGCCCGAATGCAGCTGAGATAGGCTCCAGCAACCCCAAACGGGACAACCGGTAGGAAATCAATGGATGGATTGATTATATTTATAAAGTCAGTAAATATGTTCCTGGACACATGAGGACTTTGAATATGACCAATGTATGATCCTGGAACCACTTGGTATCACATCGATACCTAAATGTGTGGTATCATCCAAAACTAATGTAAAGTATCAAAGAAGAGAATAATAAGTGATTATTACATTTTAACCGAAATAAAGATAGAACATGTAAAAACAGAAAATAAACAGATATTAACAGTAAATGAACATTAGATTAATAATATTTTTTTACAGTTTGTCCTTCATAATAGGTGTATAAATGACACAACATGTTACTGCAGACTAATTAGGAGTCTTTGTTTGTTTACTTACTACTAAAAGACAAATTGTCTAGTATGTTCAACATTGTATTTAAGGACTAAATGACAATAATAAACTTATGTTTCATGTACACTAACATTTTTGTTCCAATAAAGCCAATAATGACATTTTTGCTGGTCCCCTTTCTTTAGAAAAGTAATGAAAAGGATCAAAATATTTTTGGTACCGGTACCAAAAAATTTGGTATCGGGACAACATTAATACACACACGCACACACCGAGCACCCACTTGCAGAAATGTAGTTCTGCGCTTATGCCTCGACATACACTACCTGTATCATATCCGAGAGCTTCTGCAATCCACTTGTGTTGTGAAATATCCCAGCTTCTGTGAAAGACAAGTGTTTCATTTATATTAGTATGAGCACAAAGTGAAGCTTAGTCTCGGTGCACTTGATGAATGACTGGAGGATTTGCCAAAATAAAAGGTTTTCTTCCATATGGTTTTAGATGAGGTCGTGTATGTTATCCTGCTGCCTGGGAGCAGAAAAGCTGAACATTTATCTGGGATTGTTTTTAGAACAACAACGTTACATCGTACCTCCCACACAGTGTGGGCGTAAAAGAAGCAACATACTAAAACATAGATGTAAGCTGATGTTGTAATGACATGAAATCCAAGACACAAAACAGGCAGACAACGACACTCACGTCCTGCCAGTGATCCAATGATCTGCTCCAGCGTCTCAAACACAGCCGCCTTGTTGTCGTAGTTCAAACTGGCTCTCTCTAATAGCTCATATATGAAGCTGAGATAAAGATAATAAACACAAATGGAGTTATTATTTTTTACAGCACTGTGAGTCTATTCTTTTATGCTTGTCCTCTGACTTGTTACAATGTTGGATACTCCTGTTAAACCATGCCAGAGCCTCAAATAAAAAGATGTATGCACTTGTCTAATTTAAAAGATATATGTATTTTAAAGTGAGGTCACATTGACATCAATGCATGCCGGACTTACTTGTATGAACATGGCCATTTAAAAGTGAAGTGAATTATATTTATATAGCACTTTTCTCTTGTGACTCAAAGCGCTTTTACATAGTGAATCTAAGTTCCATTTAAAGCAGTGTGGGTGGCACTGGGAGCAGGTGGGTCAAGTGTCTTGCCCAAGGACACAACGGAAGTGACTAGTATGGCAGAAGCGGGGATCGAACCTGGAACCCTCAAGTTGCTGGCACGGCCAATCTACCAACCGAGCTATACCGTCCCGATGCTGGAGGCCTTGCTGTGCCTGCTCAGTTCTATCACTGTGAGCTGCCATTCTACACTGTTAGCACGTTGAGCTTTGCCACAAGAAAATGTTTGTTTGGGTGTGAGGGAAAGTTGACTTCATTAAAGAGGCAAAATGAGCCGGCCCCCAGGAAGCCCCCAGGAGCAGAAACCATTACATCAATGAATTCAATTAGAAAAAAGCTTTGATTTATGTCCATTAGCCCTTTGAATGTAACTAATAAACATTTATCATATCCGGCCCTCATAAAAGAAGGTAGAACAAGTTGAACAGAGGTAAGAGATACTAAAAGAAGGTAAAGGGTAGATAAAAAGTCAAATACAGTATAAGTAAAAGTTTAAAAAAGGTCAAAATAAGTTAGAAAACAGGTAAACAAAAGGTAAAACAAGTTAATTAGAGTGTAAAAAAAGGTTAAGGGAAAATACAAGGTAAAATAATGTAAATAAAAGGCAAAGGAAGGTAAATCAAGTTAAATAGAAAGTAAAAAATTGTAAAAATCGAGTAAAAAGTAAATCTAAGGTAAATACAAGTTAAAAAAGTATATAGAAGGTAAATGTAAGTTAAAAGAATGTAAAAGAAAGTAAACAAAAAAGCTAAAAAGATAACTAGAAGCTAAAAGAAGATAGACGGTAAATTGAAGCTGAAAGAAGAAAAAAACAAGGTAAATAGAAGATAAAAGAAGGTAAAATAACATAAACAAAAGCTAAAAGAAGATAAATAAATGGTAGATAGATAGTAGATAAACCAACATGGAAAGAAGGAAAGAATTACTGTGGAGTTTAAAAAAAAGAGTAGTTGCTAGGAATGCATTAATGAAAATCGAAGGTAAATAAAAAGGTTAAATAAGTAGAAAGTCAGAGAAAGTAAATAAAAGCTGATAGACGGTAAAAAAAAAAGGTAAATAGAAGCTAAAAGGTACAAGATAAAAGGTAAAATGAGCTCAAAGAAAATAGATGGTAAATTTCATCTATCAGAATATAAATAGAAGGCAAAGAGAAGCTAAAAGAACAAACATTAAGCTAAATGATAAAAGAATATACATATATGGTAGATAATGGGTATAAGAAGGTATATAGAAGACAAATAGAAGGTAAATTCAAGCTAAAAGAAGATAAATAGAAGCTAAAATTAGATAAATACACGGCAAAGAGATCATAAATAGAAGATAAATGGAAGCTAAAATAATGTAAATAGAAAGTAAAAAAAGGCAAGTAGAAGATAAATAAAAGGCAAGGAGAAGCTAAAAGACCAGAAATAGAATCTAACAGAAGATAAATATATGGTAAAGGGTAAAAGAAGGTACATTAAAGATAAATATGCGGTGCATGAAAGCTAAAAGATACATAGAAGGTAAAAAAAAGGTGAACAAAAGGTGAAATTGGATAAACGCTTAACTTTCTACTTCAAAATTTCTCCTTAAAATCCGCAATGAGGCTATAAAGTGTGTTTTATCCAATTTCCCGATTAATCAAACAAACTAATCGATAGATTAGTCAATTGATGAATACTCAGTAGCTGCCGCCTGATGACCAACACAGCTGAGTGGGATTGGTAGAGTTCAACCAAAAAGGTGGAATTAACTACAGATGCCCATTATACCAACATACTGATCCACCAACCCTTCTGGGCGGGAAATCCAATGAATCCAAACATCTGATACAAAATAAGAATAAGAGGTTTGACTTCATTGTGTGCCCGGTGTTTCCCAGAGAACAACAGTTTCATTCAGTAAGTCTGTGTCAAATCAAGCACACTTTCACTCACATTCCAGGTTTTGTTATGCCTTTGTCGGCTGCAGCCTCGAATGAATCAAGAGCAGCTTCCAGCTTCAGACACATCTCTGGAAAGCATGACAAATTCATTTTGGAATTTGCCAGGAAAATTGGAGGATTAGTCTGAATACTCACCTTTGATTTTTGCAACATTTTCTATGTTTGCTTTTAAACCTGAAAAAACCAAAACAATATAGTCAGTTATGTACGGTACAATGTCTCTAAAGGGTAAATGGTAAGACAAGACATGAGGCACTTCTACCTTGAACAGAAGACTCTTCTAGACCGGCTTCTGTAGCCTGCTCAGCCAGCAACCTGGTCAAGGCACTAATAGCGGAGGCTAAATCATACGGCATCAGTTCGAACGACGTTGACTGCTCACAGGTCTTCTCCTGCAAACAACACTCGCAACTCAATACAAACATTTGTCAGGACAGAATTGGTCAAACATTTTTGTCTTTTCACCTTGTGAACTAAATGACTTTCTGTTCATATTTGCCCCTTTCACCTCAGAGGACTGCTGGCAGAACTATGTAAGGTGTACCACCATGGAGAAGTGAAATAAACAATTCATTGACTATTCATCCTCATTCAAAAAACCATTTCTGAGAAATGTTACGACCAGTGTTTTATGCTGCCGATTATGACTATCCATGAGGGAGATCAACCCATACATGTGGAGATGAAAATGCTTAAATCTATTTCTGCTCAGTACTTTTGGCAGTGTAGGAATATCAGCACATTTAAATGACTTCATTATTCTCTTCTTCTTACATACAATGGTTTCAGCAAAACTATATCAAGTCCAGAAAATAACAAAATGCAAAAATGTCATCTACTATTTCTCTCATTCTTTTCACCAAGAACCACCTCCAAAAACACTTGGCCACCATAATGACAACATTAAATACAGTAGTGTAGTAGACCTACGTATTCATTAAGTACCACCATAATGACAACATTAAATACAATAGTGTAGTAGACCTAAGTATTCATTAAGTACCACCATAATGACAACATTAAATACAGTAGTGTAGTAGACCTAAGTATTCATTAAGTACCACCATAATGACAACATTAAATACAGTAGTGTAGTAGACCTAAGTATTCATTAAGTACCACTATAATGACAACATTAAATACAGTAGTGTAGTAGACCTAAGTATTCATTAAGTACCACCATAATGACAACATTAAATACAGTAGTGTAGTAGACCTAAGTATTCATTAAGTACCACTATAATGACAACATTAAATACAGTAGTGTAGTAGACCTAAGTATTCATTAAGTACCACCATAATGACAACATTAAATACAGTAGCGTAGTAGACCTAAGTATTCATTAAGTACCACCATCATGACAACATTAAATACAGTAGTGTAGTAGACCTAAGTATTCATTAAGTACCACCATAATGACAACATTAAATACTAGTGTAGTAGACCTAAGTATTCATTAAGTACCACCATCATGACAACATTAAATACAGTAGTGTAGTAGACCTAAGTATTCATTAAGTACCACCATCATGACAACATTAAATACATAGTATAGTACACCTAACTATTCATTAAGTCCCACCATAATGACAACATTAAATACTTAAATACAGTAGTGTAGTAGACCTAAATATTCATTAAGTACCACCATAATGACAACATTAAAATACAGTAGTGTAGTAGACCTAAGTATTTATTAAGTACCACCATAATGACAACATTAAAATACAGTAGTGTAGCACAGTGGTTATCAACCTTTTTTCAGTGATGTACCCCCTGTGAACATGTTTTTAATTCAAGTACCCCCTAATCAGAGCAAAGCATTTTTGGTTGGAAAAAAAAGAGATAAAGAAGTAAAATACAGCACTATGTCATCAGTTTCTGATTTATTAAATTGTATAACAGTGCAAAATATTGCTCATTTGTAGTGGTCTTTCTTCAACTATTTGGAAAAAAATGTATACAAATAACTAAAAACTTGTTGAAAAATAAACAAGTGATTAAATTCTAAATGCAGATTTCTCCACATAGAAGTAATCATCAACTTAAAGTGTCCTCTTTGGGGATTGTAATAGAGATCCATCTGGATTCATCAACTTCATTCTAAACATTTCTGCACAAAAAAAGAAATCTTTAACATCAATATTTATGGAACATGTCCACAAACAATCTAGCTGTCAACACTGAATATTGCATTGTTGCATTTCTTTTCACACTTTATGAACTTACATTCATATTTTGTTGAAGTATTATTCAACAAATATATTTATAAAGGATTTTTGAATTGTTGCTATTTTGAGAGAATTTTTAAAAAAATCTCACGTACCCCTTGGTATTCCTTCAAGTACCCCCAGGGCTACGTGTACCCCCATTTCAGAACCACTGGTGTAGCAGACTTAAGTATTCAAAAATTACCACCATAGTGACAACATTAAAATACAGTAGTGTAGTAGACCCAAGTATTCATTAAAAATGACAAAAAAAATGATTGGGAAAGTAAAAGTATCAATCTAATTGCTTTAGTATCGGTCATATACGGATACCTTTCTTGGTATCGGTAACATGGATTTATAAATCAAGCAGGGTGTGCTTGGGTGCACGTCTGGCCCAGATCACCGCTACATTAGCCTCTTATTCATGTAATTGTTCATGTCTTCTGACATTTCACTGTAATGCACTTATAGCTGCACTTTGTCAACTTTACTAAGCATTCACTTAGAGTATTAAAAAAACGTTTCTTATTTTAATACAATATCTCTTTTCAAATAGCAATATTTGTGCTGTAATTTACAACTTTTTAGTCTTTTTCGTATACAAAAACAAAATAATGTTTTTCAAAAATAGCAACTTTAATACACCAAAAGTGTTGGTGTATTAAAAAAAAGGAAATACTCCTGGCTTGCTCTCTCGCTGTGTAACATATTTAGCCTTGTCCTCAGTGGTTATGACACTTGATAATCACACTTTTAAGAAATGCAGTTTATTTTCGGCAATAGAGGTGATCATTATTATTAGGGTAGTGAGTTTGGAAATAGCTGCTAGCCACCTGGCAGTCGGGGGACCAATAATAGTGTTAACCAGTGTGGCTCGCCATATCAATGACGCTATATCAGAGGTTTATGTACACGTAGCACATTGTTGTGATGATCTTCTTTAGACAGCATACCAAAGAAAGACCCTTTATTGTTAGCACGATAAAATGTTGGCAAATAAATAATTGAGAGTCATAATACATGTGGCAAACTTACTAAATTATGAGCCTCGTCAAAGATGACAACAGATCCAGCCAGTTCGATTTGATGAGCTCTTCGACTCTGTGGAAAGCAGAATAACAATTTGGTTAAATATATTTGGAAATTTCATGAATTAAAAAATTAATACAACTATTCAATTAGTGTTGAATGACAATGCTTAGCACATTTATGCAGACAGCATTGCCAGTTGTAACTACTGCTGTCCAGCAAAACTAGCAATTCATTAATTGTGATCGAGTTCATCTATTTCTTAATCTCACCCAAAAAAGCTGAAAAAAGGCCGCAACACAAGATATTTTAATTTAAATTCATCACATTATCGTGAAGACAGGCATTAAAACAAAAAAGTGGCTTTTAAAATTCTTCCTGGTTGTAACAGACTTGAACAGTCTGTTTTATCTACTACAACAAAACATCAGGTCCATATACAATGTTGATGTCAGCCCATCAAAATGAGTGAGAACAATATGTACTGAATGTTCATTCATCACATTTGTAAGTTTTACAATGTAACTAAAACAATTCTTACTTGCTAAACCATCCCATGTGAGCTAGCTGTAGAAGCGTTTTCATGCATATTTGTACGTGCTATCATACTGTAATGACGCTAGCGTTTTTAGCATTAGTTACAAACATTTATGAGCATATGTTTGACTTTGAGTTTATTTCAAACATGCAAGCATACAACATGATGCATCACAATTTCCAGTTTCTCTTTTCAACATGTTCGAAAAGGAGTAGGAAGAAGCAGAGCTTATTTAATCCTACCCCTTTTCTTTACATAACAGTTGCTAAAACTTTTGTTCACTTCCTGTTCTCAATGTATCCACAATGTATACTCCATAAGTAATAAGTAATCACAATACAAATAAATAATTGGTGAAGTAAGTTTTATTCCATACGATGAGATAAATCAGATTATTTTGAGAACGAATGGGTGAGTAAAATCAGAATGTTTATCATGGTTCTTTATTTTTGTACTTTGTAAACACTTCCAGTTTGAAGAGTTTCTTGAAGTGGATCATATTAGTACATTGTTTGATTGCTTTGCTTAATCCATTCCATAATTTAATTCCACATACTGATATACTGTAGGTCTTAAGTGTTGTACGTGCGTACAAATGTTTTAAATTACATTTTTCTCTAAGATTATATTTCTCTTCTTTTGTTGAGAAGAATTGTTGTATATTCTTGGGAAGCAGGTTATAGTTTGCTTTGTGTATAATGTGTTAATATTACTAAGTAACAATGACATTATATTTGTATTGTTTCATTTTCACAAATTTCTCAGTAAATTCATCAAAACGTCAGCGTGGAGTTATTGAGTCTGTTTAGCTGATTGGAGAGCTAGCTTGCGCAGCTAGTGGGGCCATGACGATGACTTCTGTTCTGTTTGATCTGCCGTTTTACTGACGTATTAGAGACATTGTTTGGAAAAAATTAAGATTTGTAAATAAACATTTACAGAATGTGATTTTTTTATTTTTTATTTTTTGTGGTTTGGGCTTATAAACCAGTGCACTTTATAGTCTGGAAAATACGGTAGTTACTTTTGACAGCCCTCGTTTACATACGTCACCATTACATGTTAAGTTTTGTAAAACGGATCGGAGGAAATTTTTGCTCTAATTAGCTTTCCTGGCTGTCAATCACATACAAATGAAACTTAAAAAATGTGAATATCATGGGACTACAATGGCGGACTGGCGCAATGCTCTCCAGGTACATTGCTATCATATGTGAAGATATCCGTGAACGTCACCAGTGGGGAAAAGGTCACAAATTGGGTAAATTCCAAATGCATCGTTTGGGGGAAGAATGAAGGAAGGCAAATTTCTTTTATAAATATCTCCGCAATGCTTCCACGGTTTGATTTGATATTTTCAGGAGTTATGCAGATCCCAAATTCACAAAAACAGGTGGAAGCAGGTCTGAGCAGTGTCAGGCGCGCTGCACAGTTGATATTTTCTACTAAATAAAGACAGCTTACCTTTGGATCCAACAGGTAATTATAGGGCGTAAAAATCACATCCGCCTGCTGTTTTAAGGACCGTGAAAGGTAGTAAGGACAGGACCTGCAGAAAACACAAACCAAATATAATCTTTGCGTGAACCAAGAAAGAAGTCAGTCAAGCTGTCCGCAAACTGTCAATTCACTCTTCCATACATCCATCCATTTCCTACCGCGTATCCCTTTCGGTGTAGTGGGGGGTGCTGGATCCTATCTCAGCCTCAGCTACAATCTTCCATTACAATCATTTTGTATTTTCAAACTTTGGCCACCACAGAGAGATTTAGCAATATCTTCATTTTCTTTTTCTTTGGCCCTCTCCAGGGACAGTAGATACAAACTTTGTTATATTGGGAGCTCTAGTAAAGGTGTTCTTCTGCTGTTAAATACATGAGATCATGTTTTACCTGACCACACACGTCATTTACTGTACAGCTCAGTTATGTCATCGGAAATGCTATTTATGCTTACAAAGTACAGCCGGAGAAACACACAAACCTCAATGCATGCATGAAGTTGAAATAAACAACAATCATCACACACCTGTGTTTGTTGCCAAATTTGACCAGGTCTTCAACGTCCATGATTGTGTTCACCAATTCTCGATCGGTGCTTTTCTCTGAAGAGGAAAAAACTATTAGTTTGAGGGATACTGATAGAATAATGATAAATGCTGTAAGTTATCACACAACTCTTATGCTTAAAGGCCGTTGCTCTAGTTATTATTTAGCTGTACTTTTATTTTTGTGCAAAGGCATACAACTTGTTATCTTCTACTGCAAGTTAGGAGTTGCCTCGCTGCAGATGTTTCTGTCTTTCAGGCTGCTAACAGCCAAGGACGAACCAGCACCTCAACGAAGAAAAGGCATATCAACAGCGGGCAGACCAAGCAGGGACAAGGCGCAATCACAAGGCCCCCAGTACATTTCCGTTACGAATAATCACGTATTGTACGTAATGAGCTGCTCGCATAATGGATGACCCCTCCCTTTAGAAGCAGCCTTAGTGATGTAACTAGGGAACTCCTGAATAAAAAGGGGGCGCGTGGGCTGTGCCTCAGAGCGTACAGTGAAACTGTACTGGAGTGTGCAGCTCCATGCATTCTCCTCATGAGCAAAATTGAACTCTGTCCCTGCCTGATTTCTTGCTTCGTGTTCTGTTTAATAGATTAGTTTGGTGCTTAAACCTGACAGATAGGTTAACTTCATCCAACTCATTTTAAACCACAGTATATAAAAAGGCATGTACAAAGGGGGTTGAATAATTATGAGTGCATCTGAAAATTATTTTTGTGAGTCAAGCTCTGCAAAGACAAAGCGTTTTGTGTTTCTAACAAGTCTACAGAAAGTACACCCCGCATTTTCAAGGTAAAAGCTGATTTTCGAGGTAAAAGCTGATTTTCAAGGTACAAGCTGATTTTGAAGGTAAAAACGGATTTTCAAGGAAAAAGCTGTTTTTCTTGGTAAAAGCTGATTTTCAAGGCAAAAACTGATTTACGCTGTAAAAGCAGATTTTTAAGGTCAAATACATTTTTCAAGATAAAAGCTAATTTTCAAGGTAAAAGCTGATTTTCTGACTACTGACTGTATCTGAAGTAAACCAAGTAAAGAAAATCCATTCTGTCCACTAAAGACGCTGAGATCATTATCTATGCGTTTGTTACGTCTCGCCTCAACTACTGTAACGTATTATTTTCGGGTCTCCCCATGTCTAGCATTAAAAGATTACAGTTGGTACAAAATGCGGCTGCTAGACTTTTGACAAGAACAAGAAAGTTTGATCACATTACGCCTGTACTGTATATACCTTTATATACATATATACATACATATATACCTATACTGTATATACCTTTATATACATATATACATACATATATACCTATACTGTATATACCTTTATATACATATATACATACATATATACCTATACTGTATATACCTTTATATACATATATACATACATATATACCTATACTGTATATACATATATACATACATATATACCTATACTGTATATACCTTTATATACATATATACATACATATATACCTATACTGTATATACCTTTGTATACATATATACATACATATATACCTATACTGTATATACCTTTATATACATATATACATACATATATACCTATACTGTATATACCTTTATATACATACATATATACCTATACTGTATATACCTTTATATACATATATACATACATATATACCTATACTGTATATACCTTTATATACATACATATATACCTATACTGTATATACCTTTATATACATATATACATACATATATACCTATACTGTATATACCTTTATATACATACATATATACCTATACTGTATATACCTTTATATACATATATACATACATATATACCTATACTGTATATACATATATACATACATATATACCTATACTGTATATACCTTTATATACATATATACATACATATATACCTATACTGTATATACCTTTATATACATATAAACATACATATATACCTATACTGTATATACCTTTATATACATATATACATACATATATACCTGTACTGGCTCACCTGCACTGGCTTCCTGTGCACTTAAGATGTGACTTTAAGGTTTTACTACTTACGTATAAAATACTACACGGTCTAGCTCCATCCTATCTTGCCGATTGTATTGTACCATATGTCCCGGCAAGAAATCTGCCTTCGAAGGACTCCGGCTTATTAGTGATCCCCAAAGCCCAAAAAAAGTCTGCGGGCTATAGAGCTTTTTCATTTCGGGCTTCAGTACTCTGGAATGCCCTCCCGGTAAAAGTTCGAGATGCCACCTCAGTAGAAGCATTTAAGTCTCACCTTAAAACTCATTTGTATACTCTAGCCTTTAAATAGACTCCCTTTTTAGACCAGTTGATCTGCCGTTTCTTTTCTTTTTCTTCTATGTCCCACTCTCCTTTGTGGAAGGGGTCCGGTCCGATCCGGTGGCCATGTACTGCTCGCCTGTGTATCGGCTGGGGACATCTCTGCGCTGCTGATCCGCCTCCGCTTGGGATGGTTTCCTGCTGGCTCCGCTGTGAACGGGACTCTCGCTGTTGTGTTGGATCCGCTTTGGACTGGACTCTCGCGACTGTGTTGGATCCATTATGGATTGAACTTTCACAGTATCATGTTAGACCCGCTCGACATCCATTGCTTTCCTCCTCTCCAAGGTTCTCATAGTCATCATTATCACCGACGTCCCACTGGGTCATTATTGTCACCGATGTCCCACTGGGTCATTATTGTCACCGATGTCCCACTGGGTCATTATTGTCACCGATGTCCCACTGGGTCATCATTGTCACCGACGTCCCACTGGGTGTGAGTTTTCCTTGCCATTATGTGGGCCTACCGAGGATGTCGTGGTGGTTTGTGCAGCCCTTTGAGACACTAGTGATTTAGGGCTATATAAGTAAACATTGATTGATTGATTATGGAGCGTAGATGTTGAAATCCCTAAATTTCTTGCAATGTCACTTTGAGAAAGGTTGTTCTTAAACTGTTTGACTATTTGCTCACACAGTTGTGGACAAAGGGGTGTACCTCGCCCCATCCTTTCTTGTGAAAGACTGAGCAATTTTTGGGAAGCTGTTTTTATACCCACCTGTTCCCAATTAGCCTGCACACCTGTGTTTGATGAGCATTCCTCAACTTTGTCAGTATTTATTGCCACCTTTCCCAACTTCTTTGTCACGTGTTGCTGGCATCAAATTCTAAAGTTAATGATTATTTGCAAAAAAAAAAGTTTATCAGTTTGAACATCAAATCAATCAATCAATCAATGTTTATTTATATAGCCCCAAATCACAAATGTCTCAAAGGACTGCACAAATCATTACGACTACAACATCCTCGGAAGAACCCACAAAAGGGCAAGGAAAACTCACACCCAGTGGGCAGAGAGAATTCACATCCAGTGGGACGCCAGTGACAATGCTGACTATGAGAAACCTTGGAGAGGACCTCAGATGTGGGCAAACCCCCCCCCCCCCCCCCTCTAGGGGACCGAAAGCAATGGATGTCGAGCGGGTCTAACATGATACTGTGAAAGTTCAATCCATAGTGGCTCCAACACAGTCGCGAGAGTTCAGTTCAAGCGGATCCAAGACAGCAGCGAGAGTCCCGTCCACAGGAAACCATCTCAAGCGGATCAGCAGCGTAGAGATGTCCCCAACCGATACACAGGCGAGCGGTCCATCCTGGGTCCCGACGAGCGGTCCATCCTGGGTCTCGACTCTGGACAGCCAGTACTTCATCCATGGTCATCGGACCGGATCCCCTCCACAAGGGAGGGGGGGACATAGGAGAAACAAAAGAAGCGGCAGATCAACTGGTCTAAAAAGGAGGTCTATTTAAAGGCTAGAGTATACAGATGAGTTTTAAGGTGAGACTTAAATGCTTCTACTGAGGTAGCATCTCGAACTGTTACCGGGAGGGCATTCCAGAGTACTGGAGCCCGAACGGAAAACGCTCTATAGCCCGCAGACTTTTTTTGGGCTCTAGGAATCACTAATAAGCCGGAGTCTTATTATGTTGTCTTTGTAGCATATTCAACTGAATATGGCTTGAAAAATATTTGCAAATCATTGTATTCTGTTTATATTTACATCTAACACCATTTCCCAACTCATATGGAAACTGGGTTTGTTCAAAAAGTTGTTTTCAAGTTTCATGTAGTTTTGTCCTTTAAGAAGGTAACAATAGAACAGAAAAGATGAGGAGTTGTGTATTGCACAAATTTCAAGCACTCACCTTCTACATTGTTATAGAAGACACACGACCTTGTGGATACCTTTCCTCGACACATATGGACCTGAAACATTAAACAGGCAGATTCGTAGAAATATTTGTCTTTTACCAAACATCATCCTTCAAAAGCATATATCTTTATTCATGGTCTCGCTTGGGGTGCATTCAACTGAATATGGGTTGAAAATGATTTGCAAATCATTGTATTCCGTTTATATTTACATCTATCACGATTTCCCAACTCATATGGAAACGGGGTTTGTAAATAGTTTGTATCCAGGTACTTATTTTCCAAGTTTGCAAACAATAACAAAAAGAAAGAAGATTTTGTGACCTTAAAGAATATCAATCTAATGATTGTAAAATGGACCATGTATTGATATTACGCTTGTTATTGTTGCTATCGATATCTGTCTCGATCTGCCTACCTCTGTTTACGTGCAAGAGCTTTACTCAGTGGCCTAGTGGTTAGAGTGTCCTCCTTGAGATGAGTAGGTTGTGAGTTCAAGTCATACCAAAGACTATAAAAATGGGACCCATTACCTCCCTGCTTGGTACTCAGCATCAGTGCTTAATCCCGGGCGCAGCCACCGCTGCTGCTCACTGCTAACCCTCCCCTCTCAGGGGATGATGTAAGGGTGATGGATCAAATGCAGACAATAATTTCGCCATTCCTAGTTTTTTTTTGTGACATCCATCCATCCATCCATTTTCTACCGCTTATTCCCTTTTGGAGTCGCGGGGGGCGCTGGCGCCTATCTCAGCTACAATCGGGCGGAAGGCAGGGTACACCCTGGACAAGTCGCCACCTCATCACAGGGCCAACACAGATAGACAGACAACATTCACACTCACATTCACACACTAGGGCCAATTTAGTGTTGCCAATCAACCTATCCCCAGGTGCATGTCTTTGGAAGTGGGAGGAAGCCGGAGTACCCGGAGGGAACCCACGCATTCACGGGGAGAACATGCAAACTCCACACAGAAAGATCCCAAGCCTGGATTTGAACCCAGGACTGCAGGAACTTTGTATTGTGAGGCAGACGCACTAACCCCTCTGCCACCGTGAAGCCCCATTGCTAATTTAACTTTTTAGCTTAGCGGTTAGCATGGCTTATTGTATCTTTTGTGTGTTGTGTAGCGTGTTTAGGTATAAATTGATAATATTTGCAAGATTGGTGAGTTGCTTTCAATTAATTTGCCGCCATGAAGGCGAGGATTAGGGACAGAGAAGCGGCTACACACTGTGGAGGGACGCTAGCCTCTAGCTTGCTAGCAGGGACGCTACATTGCGTCGAGGATGCTGGGGTAGGCTTGTTGCTGTCAAATCTACGCATCATCAACAGGGATTATCACCATATGACCATAGTATTAAAATCTGGATCATTGGCCAAATGTATATTGTACAGCATGCAACCCTATTCTTCTATTCAAAACATCAAATATTGTTATTACCTTGACATGGTGGTTTTCCTGGCGCATCACCTCTGGGTTGATGCACAGCTGATCTCTTGAGCCCAAAACACACACCTTAGGTCTGATTCACAATAAAAAAGCCATTATTGGACTAGTTTCATGGCACAGAGACCAGGAATGCACTCTTGTTTGTTGTGGTTCCACAATGAACGTCACTTCCACTAAACTAATCCACGGAATAGTGAGGATAGAATTTGACAAGTTTGGTTGTACTTGTGCAACGACAATAAAGACTTACCTACCTACTCGAAGAAACTGAAAAGTATAACAACAAAAAGACATAATGAACATTTTTGAGTTACTTAAGTTGAACAGATTTTTCATTTCTTCTGGTAAAAACTCTACCCCTGGACGGATGAAAGGGATTTGCTCCTATTCTGAAAGACTTAAAATATGATTATAAATCAAGCAATCAATATTTATTGGGGCAGTGTGGCTCGGTTGGTAGAGCGGCCGTGCCAGCAACTTTAGGGTTCCAGGTTCCCCCATCCTAGTCACTGCTGTTGTGTCCTTGGGCAAGACACTTTACCCACCTGCTCCCAGTGCCACCCACACTGGTGAAAAAATGCAGTCTAAAGCTCTAGATAATAGGTTTCACTATGTAAGGTACTTTGAGTCTCTATAGAAAAGCGCTATATCAAAATAGTTCACTAGTTCACAAATACATGTGAACATGTATTTATTTAAACAGCCCTTAATAACAAGTGCCTCCAAGGGTTTTACAAACCATGAAGACATCCCCTGATCTGAAGCCACATCCAGGCAAGGAAAAACTCCAAAAGCCTGAGATGGCCTGTATCTCACTGAAACATGGCTTCAATGCTTGACAACTGCAATTAACATCTTCCAAAATATAGTAAATAGAACAGTGATCCGACAGGTAATACCTACCAAACGTGCTACTTCAATGGGTACCGACAGAATTATGTTGGTATTACCAGGTAATGTAATGGGTTGTACTTCTATAGCGCTTTTCTACCTTCAAGGTACTCAAAGCGCTTTGACACTACTTCCACATTCACACACACATTCACACACTGATGGAGGGAGCTGCCATGCAAGGCGCTAACCATCAGGAGCAAGGGTGAAGTGTCTTGCTCAGGACACAACGGACGTGACGAGGGTGGTACTAGGTGGGGATTGAACCAGAGTTCAATCCCCGGGTTGCACACGGCCACTCTCCCATTGCGCCACGCCGTCCCTATTCACGTAAAAAGCGACGAAACCTGACTGTATTTTTGGTGCGAGTGACGTCACGTCTGGTTGGGCACTGGTTACCGGCTCAAACGCGTGGCAGGGAAACAAGCACTCAAGCAGGACTCAGAGATAATGTTACATTTCCCATGCCAACAAAGTAAGTATGCCTGATAGAAAACACTCAAATGTACAATAAGGCTCCACTTTTCCAAAATGCACCCTTGATGCTAATTTACATTGGCCACATACATGCTTCTGATTAGTAGGTGTGCCAAATCCAAATCTCATTCCTGGGGTGACAAGTCGATTGGGAATCAATCCTCAATTCAACATGATTCAAACCGATTTTAACAATGCAATATTTGCTACAATAATCATAATGAAACTTTTTCAAAATAGGTGACATGTTAGACAAGCTTTTTCTTCTTGCATTTACAGTAGATGGCCTAAAATCACCTTTTAAGAATGTATTTTTATGAATAAATGTTTATATTATTTTCTAATATTTTTTTGTAAAAAATAAATAAATGAATAAATAAATAAAATCAGAATAGGGATGAATAAGAATCGCGATTTGGACGTGAATCAATTTTTTGTGAACTACTACTTATTAGCATTAGTTATTTTACATGGCAATTTCCTCACATCCATATTGGTAATGAAAACTACAAAAAAGATGATTGTTACAACCAAACAGCTGGTGTGTAATAAGTACAATACTTACAGTATAAACACTTTGTAAGGCTCAACATAAGACTAGACAAGTACATTAATGGCACATTCCATTAGTACTTGAAAACTGGTATTCCCCACTTCCTGGATATACTGGATATATCAAGGGTTTGTCTCTGTGAGATATAGAAAATGACGATATGGTGATACTGGAGTATACCTTCTCACGCAGTTGCTTTTAACTGCTGGCATTACACTAAGGCTCTTCTCACTCTTTCTTGTCTCTCCTTCTCACTGAGACATAAAGAAGCGCACCTTCTTACATACCTCACATACTGTCACGAGTGCAACGTCGTACGTCCTCGCCCAGCAGGGAGTTAGCAGCATGGGTAAAGTAATCTGTGGTGCTTGCAGAGTGGTGCGAGTGGTAATACGAGAGAGAGAAGGTACGAATCTGGTAACACATGAAGGGAAAATTAATTCCCAAGAAAAACAGCATGGGGTCCATCGTCTGGCGGTGGTTTGGCTTCAAGCGGGAAGATGTTGAACAGACAACCGTAACATTTCAAGTATGCGGCAAAAGCGTTGCTACAAAAAGAAAGACCACTGCTAATTTGTAGCATAATTTGAAAAGTCACCTACTAGAGAATGAAGAGTGCTTGAAACTCTGCATGTCAACATCTCTGTTTGGTGCCACACCCACATCAACACTATAAAGAAACTAGTCAACAACAGAAGGAGATAACGTCCGCAGGAACCTACCACAGAGTGAAGGACATACACTATTTGATTTCCTATTATGCAGCTCATTTTTATTTGACACTTATTGAAATATCTTGTGTGACATCATGCACAAAAGTGCAATTTATTTGTTTTAAACTACTGTAGTGGTGTTCTGTACAAAAAGTGCACTTTAATTTAGTGTTGTTTTGATACAGTATGTCATCTTAGTGACATCATGCGCAAAAGTGCACTCATAGCTTGTTTTAAAATGTCTCCGACAATTTTGCACTTTCTGTTTGGAAATGACATGAAAGTTTGTGCCACTGCTTAATAACTGTTTCATAAATACACTATTAGTTGTGATGTCCCTCTCTGCATGAAAGTTCAAAAGTAGCATATATGAATGCAGTATGAAGAAGAATGTTTGAATGTAGACACATAGAATCATCATACTGCTGTGATTATATGCATCAAGTGTTCATTCAAGGCTAAGGCAAAATATCCAGGTATATATGCTGTATCGTGACATGGCCTACAAATATGGAGATATTAAAAAAAGGCCATATCCCCCAGCCCTATGTACTAGTACTTTTTGAGCACATTCAACAATACTGCGATAATAATAATAAAGATGATCTTACATTATTACATCTCTAGATGGAATTATATAGTCCACATGGTGTTACAGTTATTGCACGCAGCTCAATTCAATTATTATTTCTGCAGCGTCAATTCCCAACTAAAGTTATCTGAGGCTTGATTCATGTGCAGCAGCTCTGTCGCATCAAGTCACGTTTCTTTCAATTGACTTTGGGTTAGTTGTGTACGTCTTTGACGCAATTAAATAAGACATCTTACTTGTAGGAAGTGTTCCTCAACTCGCTGACCACCTGAGTGAGCTGAGAGTGTGTTCGTGACGCATATATGATCTTGGGAACATCACTGTAGCTTGCTGGAAAAGAAGAAGAAAAGCCCACAGGTTTTACATGAATGACAACATCCTGCTGGGTTGGCTGAGCCCAAACATGTGTGATAGCTCCAAATGTGCACAAATCCCAATATGTACATACTTGGTGTTGAAACATCGCCGTTGGCTTGCCCCCAAGATGGCAGAGGAATACTAGGAAACATCTCCTTCCCATCCAGCCTTTCTGCTATCTTCTGTTGGGAGATAGCATCTTTGGTGTGATCCCTCCAAGCCAGGGTGGCACACAGCAGGCACAAGGTCTTCCCAGTGCCTGTGGGACTCTCCAGCACTCCATTTACCTTCTAGAAAAAAACAATACAGCATCAATATTCAAACATACACAAGTCTACAATAGAGATGGGATTTACAGGTCTTTAAAGAGGAGCCTTTCCTTTCATTATTCTAATAAATGTTTTTTATCTGGAAACAATCAGTAGTATTAGTAAAATGATAAGATGTATATCAGAATAATTTAAAAATAAACCAATATTACTCTTTTGGTGTAAATTATTCTGAAATATTGGTTATAATTTTATGGGGTTTTCTTCATTGTAAAAATTCCATAAGTCAAAATGACCAAAATAAAAATACAGCAGCATAGTAAGCCTAAGTATTCATTAAAAACAAGGCAGATGTTTAATTGAACACCAACACTAATTTGATTTGATTTTTTATCTTGATGGATTGCAAATTAACACCAATGAGTTAATTGAATTATATTTATAAAGCACTCTTCTCTAGTGACTCAAAGCACTTTTACATAGTGAGAGCAAATATCTGAGTTCCATTTAAAGCAGTGTGGGTGGCACTGGGAGCAGGTGGGTCAAGTGTCGTGCCTAAGGACACAACGGCAGTGACTAGGATGGCGGAAGCAGGGATCGAACCTGGTACCCTCAAGTTGCTGGCACGGCCGCTCTACCAAACGAGCATAGTCAACACTGACCTACACTGTTTCAATGTCCACATTTCTCTGTTGATACAATTGTTGATGACTGAAGTACTGATATCAACCAAAGCTCCTCATTCCACCCCCCGGATTGTAAATAATGTAAATGATTCAATGTATATACTATGATGATTAACTTGTGTGATGACTGTATTATGTCGATAGTATATATTTGTACCATGAAGGTGGACCCCGACTTAAACAAGTTGAAAAACTTATTGGGGTGTTACCATTTAGTGGTCAATTGTACGGAATATGTACTGTACTGTGCAATCTACTAATAATATGTACTGTACTGTGCAATCTACTAATAATATGTACTGTACTGTGCAATCTACTAATAATATGTACTGTACTGTGCAATCTACTAATAATATGTACTGTACTGTGCAATCTACTAATAATATGTACTGTACTGTGCAATCTACTAATAATATGTACTGTACTGTGCAATCTACTAATAATATGTACTGTACTGTGCAATCTACTAATAATATGTACTGTACTGTGCAATCTACTAATAATATGTACTGTACTGTGCAATCTTCTAATAAAAGTATCAATCAATCAATCAAAACATGTTTGGATTATTTTGGATAGTATTTCATGTTTTTAACATTTTATTTTTCTTTTATTTCTATTGAAACACACTGGGTCCTATGTTACGTTCTGTTCCACGTGTAGTTTGTTCACCGTTTCACTGATCTTGTGGTTTCCCATGGCCTTGAAGGCACCATTGTTGGCTGCTTTCTGGTCTTTGTTTACACGTTTTCTGTGTTGATTGGCTGGGAGGCTGGGAAAGGGCAGACTTAAGCAAAGAATGTGGAGGCTATTTTGGTTCCCACGAGCAACTTGTCCAGGGTGTACCCCCGCCTTCTGCCATAATGCAGCTGGGATAGGCTCCAGCACCCTCCGCGACCCCGAAAGGGACAAGCGGTAGAAAAGGCTAGACTACTGCAACTTACTTCTTGCTGGGATCCCCAGCAAGAAGATCCAGAAGCTGCAGTACTTACAGAATAGTGCTGCTAGGATCTTGATGAGAGTGTGGAAATACCACCACTTCTCAAGTCCCTTCACTGGCTTCCTGTTCCACTCAGGATTGAATACAAAGTCTCCCTACTAACTCACCAGTGCCTCCATGGAAATGCCCCCCTCTACCTCAAAGAACTGCTCACCCTCAAATCCTCCACACATTATCTGCACTCCTCCAACCTCTGAGGACCAAGCTCTGAACTACGGGAGACCGGGTTTTCTGCTCTGCCGCTCTCAGTCTGTGGAACGCTCTTCCTGACCACCCGAGGGCACCACAGACTGTGGATGTTTTTTAAAAAAGGCTTAAAAACCCTTCTTATTCTAAAATATCCTTTTTTTTATACATGTGTGCTAGTTATAGCTATTATGTTTTTTAATTATTATTTATTTTACTTGTACTTGATGGGGACAGCAATTTGGGGTTCTCGCGTTGTTGTTGTTTTTTTAAATGCACTGTAGCACTTTGAGGTTGTTTGCTTCTACAAATAAAATCTATTATTATTAATATTATAGATGGATTAAAACGCTTGGTGATACGCGTAGCACAGTTTGGAAAATCACTGCTTTAGAATATTGAACCCAAATTGGAAATATGAGAATCAGCACCTCCAAGTCCGAGTCCATGGTTCTCGCCCGGAAAAGGGTGGAGTGCCATCTCTGGGTTGGGGAGGATATCTTGCCCCAAGTGGAGGAGTTCAAGTACCTAAGAGTCTTGTTCACGAGTGGGGGAAGAGTGGATGGTAAGATCGACAGGCAGATCGGTGCGGCGTCTTCAGGAATGCGGACGCTGTATCGATCCGTTGTGGTGAAGAGGAGCTGAGCCGGAAGGCAAAGCTCTCAATTTACCGGTCGATCTACGTTCCCATCCTCACCTATGGTCATGAGCTTTGGGCCATGACCGAAAGGACAAGATCACGGGTACAAGCGGCCCAAATGAGTTTCCTCCGCCGGGTGGCGGGTCTCTCCCTTAGAGATAGGGTGAGAAGCTCTGTCATCCGGGTGGAACTCAAAGTAAAGCCGCTGCTCCTCCACATGGAGAGGAGCCAGATGAGGTGGTTCGGGCATCTGGTCAGGATGCCACCCGAACGCCTCCCTAGGGAGGTGTTTAGGGCACGTCCGACCAGGAGGAGGCCCCGGGGAAGACCCAGGACACATTGGGAAAACTACGTCTCCCGGCTGGCCTGGGAACACCTCGGGATTTCCCGGGAGGAACTGAACCAAGTAGCTGGGAAGAGGGAAGTATGGGCTTTTTCTCCTTAGGCTGCTGCCCCCGCGATCCAACCGAGGATAAGCGGAAGAAAATAGATGGATAAATAAATACATAATTACAATTAAAAATAGTATATTTTTTAATACAAGCATGCTTTTAATGTGTATATGTAAAACCTATTGTTGACTACTAAAACAAGTCCATCCAAATGGTAAATAAGGAACTGGGAATCGGTTCTCATCGTTGACCTAAAAGAGCTCTTTTGGACGTTCAGAAGACTCCAATCGTTAGCGAATTGTTGTCATAAAACAAGAAGCAAAACAGTTTAAGACTTGTTGTCCCTGTTTGGTAGTTTGATGCGAAAACTTACCGTCTGAAGACATTGGATGACTTTTCTCATGTAATCTTTCTGACACTCGTAGGGAGCAAAGGGGAACTGCACCGTCACGCCGTGTAAATGAAAGGACGGCATGATGAAGACGCCTCACACTTTATGAGCGTGAGAAACTAAGACAACCTAATTATTGGTCATTTCAAGCAGCTAAATAGAAGTAGAAATGACATCATCCTGGCAACAGATGCGCTCAGGGGAAATCGCGATTGCCGCCAGTAGGGAACTTCCGCATACGTAACACTGCGCGTGCGCAATGTCGCAACCTTTTTTATATACACACAATGTGCATCAATGTAAATTTGGTCACATACATACACACACACACACACACACACACATACATACATACATACATACATACATACATACATACATACATACAATGTCTACACATGTTTGCTGCGTCGTATGCCAAGTTCAGATGTTTTGGGTCAACTGAGAGAAAATTAGTCTCGTTGACGTCGTTTCCGTTCATGCGTAGTTTATGCAACACCATTGCAACTGCGATGGCGTAGTTTGGCCTCTAGATGGCGACAAAGACCACATAGTCGCCATTTATGGCTTTGAGGCTTAAAAACTTGTAGTTCACGTATATATGTCGTTATTATGCACACCTTTATTTTATATTGTGTTATATTGTGTATTTATGTACATGTATATTAACTACATATTCATTAGTATATCATTGGATTGTAATTGTTCCTCTTTCCTCTATTTGTTTAGACCACACACACACACACACACACACACACACACACACACACACACACACACACACACACACACACACACACACACACACACTCACACACACACACACACACACGGCAAAGATGCTTAAATGATTCTCTGGCCGGAATCTGTCCATCGTGTCCCAACTCTAAAATAACGACTACTCCTTCCTTACAAACATTTTCCAAAGATTTAAAAAGGAAATAAATAAAAACGCATCGTACTTGTTGGTTGTTTCGGTGTGTGTAAATTTGTTTTTTTTTTCTATTTTCCCCCCAAAAATATTTGAGGTCATAATAGTATTGGCCCGTTCATACGCGTCAAACTGTCCGCCATCTTACGGCAGTCCCAACCTAGCACTTTATTCAGCGTGTAACTGTGAATGAAGAGGTTCTCATGTTTTGCTCCGAAAAGAAACGTGTGTTATAGCTTCACCATTGAATGATGAGTAAATAAAAAAACTCCACGATTATTACCGTATGTTATGAGTCGTGTAAATGGGAAAATTAGTGCAATTTTTTTGACTCGTTCTGGTTGACGGGGGCGGTCTTAACTGCCGTAAGATGGCGGCCACGCTGACGTCATATGACGAGGGCATGGTCGCCATGTTGGTAGGGGCAGATTTGTCCTTGAAACAATGATGCACAATAAATAGGCCCAACCTGTGAAATGTATTTTATTACTAAATCATTTGTCTATACCGAGGCTGGCCAAAGTGAGCTAAAAAGTAATTGAGTTCCATCTCCAAAAGTCACCCAGATTTAATGATGTAGACCAGAGGTGTCAAAGTGGTTTTCACTGGGGGCCACATAGCAGTTGTTTGGCCCCAAAGGACCGCTTTTAACACTGAACACTAGTATTACACATTTTATTAGATTTTTTTAAAAACTAAAATGTAAAAAAAAAAAAGTACTTTCACCTCAAAATGTGTTACTGTAAATGGAAAAACAGTATTGCTGTTTTTATGGTTAAAAAAGGCAGCTCAGTTGCCTTTTACAGTAAAATGTTGGCACCTGAGCTGCCAGTTTATTTTTTGAACTGCACATTTTTCAGTGTTTTACTGTAAATGCCAAAACAGCACCGTCTGCTTTCCTGCTGGCTCCGCTGTGAACGGGACTCTCGCTGCTGTGTTGGATCTGCTTTGGACTGGACTCTCGCGGCTGTGTTGGATCCATTATGGATTGAACTTTCACAGTATCATGTTAGACCCGCTCCACATCCATTGCTTTCCTCCTCTCCAAGGTTCTCATAGTCATCATTGTCACCGACGTCCCACTGGGTGTGAGTTTTCCTTGCCCTTATGTGGGCCTACCGAGGATGTCGTAGTGGTTTGTGCAGCCCTTTGAGACACTAGTTGATTGATCATTTATTACACTAAAATGCTTTTATTTTTTTTAATTTAAAGAAAAATGCTGTAAAAACCACAGTAAATTTCACACGTTTACCATTGAATCTATTACTACTTTTACATTGCACAATTTGATGCATAATGTTCTATTTAAAAAAGGTTTGGTAATATATTTTTGCATAATTAGACAATATTTAAGTTAACATAATGTACAATTTCCAAAGACATGCACTGGGAATAGGCCCCTCCCACCTCCAAAGAAATGCACATGGGGATAGGCCCCTCCCACCTCCAAAGAAATGCACCTGGGGATAGGCCCCTCCCACCTCCAAAGACATGCACCTGGGAATAGAACCCTCCCACCTCCAAAGACATGCACCTGAGGATAGGCCCCTCCCACTTCCTAAGACATGCACCTGGGAATAGAACCCTCCCACCTCCAAAGACATGCACCTGAGGATAGGCCCCTCCCACTTCCTAAGACATGCACCTGGGAATAGAACCCTCCCACCTCCAAAGACATGCACCTGAGGATAGGCCCCTCCCACTTCCTAAGACATGCACCTGGGAATAGAACCCTCCCACCTCCAAAGACATGCACCTGGGGATAGGTTGATTGGCAACACTAAATGGTCCCTAGTGTGTGAATGTGAGTGTGAATGTTGTCTGTCTATCTGTGTTGGCCCTGCGATGAGGTGGTGACTTGTCCAGGGTGTACCCTGCCTTCTGCTTAAACGCAGCTGAGATAGGCTCCAGCACCCCTTGCGACCCCGAAAGGGACAAGCGGTAGAAAATGTCTGGATGGATAATTTATGATTGCATGGAGTACGGTGGAAGAGGGGTTAGTGCGTCTGCCTCACAATACAAAGGTCCTGCAGTCCTGGGTTCAAATCCAGGCTCGGGATCTTTCTGTGTGGAGTTTGCATGTTCTCCCCATGAATGCGTGGGTTCCCTCCGGGTACTCCGGCTTCCTCCCACCTCCAAAGACATGTACCTGGGGATAGGCCCCTCCCACCTCCAAAGACATGCACCTGGGGATAGGTTGATTGGCAACACTAAATGGTCCCTAGTGTGTGAATGTTGTCCGTCTATCTGTGTTGGCCCTGCGATGAGGTGGCGACTTGTCCAGGGTGTACCCCGCCTCCCGCCCGATTGTAGCTGAGATAGGTGCCAGCGCCCTCCGCGACCCCAAAAGGGAATAAACGGTAGAAAATGGATGGATGGATGGAGTACATATACTTTTTTTCTGCCAAAATAGAAATAAGGAACACATTCAGTAAGACAAGTTGCAGTACTTTATTGATACATTTTATTTCCAGGATTTTGAGGGCCAAATAAAATGAAGTAAGGGGTCACATCTGGCCCCCGAGCCTTGGGTTTGATGCCTGTGATGTAGACATTTCAATGGCTTCAGCACTGTTGGAACTATCAAATCCAGAAGTTTGGCGACAAAAAGAGTTTAGTGGTGGAATCTTCTGTTGATTTACAATGTCTTCATTGAAAACGTGTTCGTAAGTTGAAGTCTTAGCCTACTCAAAATAAACAAATTCAACAATTTGCTCATTTATTATTCTACTTAACGACATCCAATAATCCTGAAATATATGAAGTGGATGCTTGTTCATTTTACTCCTCGGTAACACTGGGCAAGATGATCTTGTTGGGGTCAAAGTAGTTTTCTGTGATCAGAGGTAGACCCTCTTTCTCTCTCTGCAGGATGAGACGTTCAGCCTCCCTTCTGGCCCACTCACGCATACTGCAACACAACACAACACAACACAACACAACCACACACACGTACACACACAATAAGGAATATTGCCTTTGCTTATCAAGTTCTTGTTTCACTGTTACAGTGCATCTGGAAAATATTTACCAAGCATCACTTTTTGGTGTTGGATAACCACATTTTGGAATATTGGTATTATTCACCGACACACACACACACACACACAGCACCCCAGAATTCAAACCAGGAACCCTGTAGTTTCTGGACGACGGCTCTACCACCGTGCCAGTCATTATTCTGTAAATTTTGACTGGAATAAGAAAGATACTTTCCAGAGGCGCTGAATACTTTTATTATATACACCAAAAAGAACCAATTCAATAAAGTGTGGTAGTATTCCTCACGAGAGGAGAGTACCATGGCCCCATACTTGCCAACCCTCCCGGATTTTCCCACCCAATATATAAGTTACATTTAAACCAGTGTGGGTGGCACTGGGAGCAGGTGGGTGAAGTGTCTTGCCCAAGAACACAACGGCAGTGACTAGGATGGCACAAGCGGGAATCGAACATCCAACCCTCAAGTTGCTGGCACAGCCACTCTACCAACTGAGCTATGCCGCCCCATATATATGAAATATATATGAAATACTCGAGTTGGTGAATTATACGCCACCCCTCTTAACCCCCCCCCCCACCCCCACACACACCTCAATCACGCCCCCAACCACGCCTCCGCGCCACCCACACCCCCCCACCTCCCGAAATTGGAGGTCTCAATGTTGGCAAGTATGCGTGGCCCATTACACAAATCCATTTCATTTCCATTACCCAGTTTCTAAATTGATTACATTGAAATGTACAAAAACCTAATGTACTTGGTTTTTGTTCTTCACCATAAACAACTTTAGACAGTTTAAACTTTCTTAAAAGTCTTAAGAGTAAAATTTTAAGTGAAAGTATAGTTTTACAGCAGCACTCCCTTACTGCAAATTGCATCAAGGTTTATTTCTTCAAGTGAAAAATAATAACAGTCAACAGGGTTTCCCCAAGATGGGGCAGGGGCGAGGCCAGGGCACACATGATGCATATATTTTCTGTAAAAAGGCTAAAAAAAAAGGTTATGCTTACAATAAAAAACAAATCTGTGTTAATTGATACTTCTCCAGTCCTTTTAGTGAAAACAACATCTCTTGTACTTGGTGTCGTTACTGTTCTGAAGGTTTGCATATTTATGGAATTGTTCCTTTAGTTCTACAGATAGGAGATAATTTCTGTTAAGGGTTTAATTATTATTATTTAATTCTATTTCATATGTGTCGTTTGGGAAGGTAAAATGTGTTTCTTTAAGTTGTTTAAAGGCCTACTGAAATGAGATGTTCTTATTTAAACGGGGATAGCAGCTCCATTCTATGTGTCATACTTCATCATTTCGCGATATTGCACTATTTTTGCTGAAAGGATTTAGTAGAGAACAAGATAAAGTTCTCAAACTTTTGGTGGCTAATAAAAAAGCCTTGCCTGTACCGGAAGTAGCAGACGATGTGCGCGTTGTGGAGCTCTTCACATCTGAACATTGTTTACAATCATGGCCACCAGCAGCAAGAGCGATTTGGACCGAGAAAGCCACAATTTCCCCATTAATTTGAGCGAGGATGAAAGATTTGGGATGAGGAAAGTGAGAGTGAAGGACTAGAAAAAAAGAAAAAAAAAGACTAGAGGGCAGTGGGAGCGATTCAGATGTTATTAGGCACATTTACTAGGATAATTCTGGAAAATCCCTTTTCTGCTTATTGTGTTACTAGTGTTTTAGTGAGATTATATGGTACCTGAAAGTCGGAGGGGTGTGGTGACCGCTAGTGTCTCCAGTGGGAGGAGGTAATAGTCCGCAGCTGCAGGAGGATGCAAGCTCCGCTCATAACTACGGTAAAAGCAGACTTATTACCACAATTTTCTCACCGAAACCTGCCGGTTGACATGTGGTCGGGAACCATGTTCGCTTGACCGCTATGTTCCATAGTAAAGTTTCACCTTCGGGAATGTAAACAAGGAAACACCGGCTGTGTTTGTGTTGCTAAAGGCAGCTGCAATATACCGCTTCCCATCTACATCTTTCTTCTTTGACGTCTCCATTATTCATTGAACAGATTGCAAAAGATTCAGCAACACAGATGTCCAGAATACTGTGTAATTATGCGATTAAAGCAGACTACTTATAGCGTGGATCGGGCTGGAAAAAAATGTCCGCTACAAGTGGTGACCTCAAACGCATGCATCATCATACCGCGACGTTTTCAACACGACACTTCACGGTAAATTTAAAATTGCAATTTAGTAAACTAAAGCGGGCGTATTGGCATGTGTTGCAATGTTAATATTTCACCATTGATATATAAACTATCAGACTGCGTGGTCGCTAGTAGTGGCATTCAGTAGGCCTTCAACCGTTGCTATGGTTATGGGCTTTTTTGTTTCCGCCGGCAGCAAATAAAAGTGTTAAAAGAGCTCCGGTCTTAACAAGCAAGGTTGCGTGGGTAATACTACACGGTTGCAGCTTGGAGAAGTAACTACTATTTGAATAATCAGAGCATCCCCCTAAGGTAAAATCCAGTCCCTTACAGGCTCCCGTACACTTACAGTGCATCGATGTCCGTGTAGATCCACCCATGCTGTTTGTTTACATTCAGGATGTTAGCAGTGAGCTATTGTATCCTCCTACGGTGTGTAGTGAAGCATGTTTAGCTATTCCTCGCCCTGCAGCGATAATGATACTTGTAAGAAACCTACTTTGTTTGGCGCCATGTAGACCAGGATTAGTGATTTAGAAGTAGCTAAAACACTGCAGATGGATGTTAGCCGCTAGCTAAGGGTGATTCAGCGTTTATGGCTTCAACTTCATGGTTTGTTTTTCAGCTAAAATGTGTCCATTCTCCCCTTTCTGTGTTTCTGCTTGTAAGTAGTCCGTTGGTGTGCGTTGCCTAATATGCACAAATGCAAGTTTTACCAGAAATGTCACCACGGCATCCGGGAGATTAAAAAAAAGTACTGCTATTTTTCAGAAGCAGTATACTACTGTTGTTAATGAATTGGTACCGCAGTAATTTGTTCTCACTCAGAAATCATTTTTAGGTGTGAAAACTTTTATTTTGCCGTGGCGGGCCACCAAGAATGATTATTACATTTTGGGGAAACCATGGTAACCATTCTTCTGGGGCTCTTATTTTGTTAGCGACAAGATACCACGCACAACCGTTTCACTGTGAAGGCCGGAGGTGTGCACTTGGTTTGTACAAGACTCCCAGTTACAGGTATAATTCATATATTAATATTATTAACCGGTTCAGTAAGAGGTGTGGAAATGCCCCCATCTACCTCAAAGTACTGCTCACCCCCAAATCCTCCACACCACACCTGCGCTCCGGACAAGCTAACCTTCTCCAAGCTCCGAGGACAAAGTTCCAAACTATGGGAGACCGGGCTTTCTGCTCCGCCGCTCCCAGTCTGTGGAACACTCTCCCTGACCACCTGAGGGCACCACAGACTTGGGATGCTTTTAAAAATGGCTTAAAAACTCTTCTTTTTAAAAAAAGCCTTTATTTTGATATATGTGTGCTAGTTCTAGCTCAGGGGTCGGGAACCTTTTTGGCTGAGAGATCCAAGAAGCCAAATATTTTACAATGTATTTACTTAAGAGCCATATAATATTTTTTTAACACTGAACACAACTAAACGCGTGCATTTTTAAGTAAGACCAACATTTCTAGAGTAAAATAGGTCTCTTATTCTTTGTAATAACATTGTTATTCTGAAGCCAAATGTGGAGGGGGCGTGGCCTTCAGGCCTGCAGCGAAGCGGGGTGTTGGCAGGATCGGCCTTGAAATCAGCGACAGGTGTGTAGATGGCCCACCTGGGCCTTGTTATCTAATCATCTGTCGCTCCGTTATAAGCAGCAGCCAGGAGGAGAGACGGGGTTGGGGCTGGAGCCAGAGCGCGAGCGATAACGAAAGAAAAAAAGGCAATTGCTGGAAAGCAACTGAGAGACTCATTGAGAAATAAAACAATATTGTAACCCTGAAACAGGCTCTCATGTCGGTGCTTGGTGGTCTGAAGAACCCCCAGGAGGGCAATCCCCACACTAACCAATAATAAATAAATAACTTCTTACCATTAACGCCACTTCTTGAACAGGTGCGGTAGAAAACGGATGGATGGATTAAAAATGCATGAGAATGTTTTGTATTTTTAACACTGTGATTACAAGTGGAATTATTCATTACTTATCGTGTTAAGCTATGTCAGCTCAGATTTATCCGAGAGCCAGATGCTGTCATCAAAAGAGCCATTGGTTCCCTAACCCTGTTCTAGCTACTAGGCTGTTTTTGTTTTTATTCTTTTACTATTTATTTTACTTGTTGGGGGCAGCTATTTGTGGTTTTAGCGTTGTTGTTTTGTTTTTTAAATACACTGTAGCAGTTTGAGGTTGTTTGCTCAATGTGAAGTTTTTTTTTACAAATAAAATGTATTATTATGAGGATATTGTATGATCATAATGCAGAACAAGGCCATGGATATGTTCCTAACAAGTTGCAAGGACTTCTATTACTGTTTGTAGCTTCAGGGTCTGTGAGAACGGGGTGATAAAGTTAGCATAGTCGGTGTGACACCAAGACCATCAGGGGCTGGGCTTTTCTCTCTTCCTTAAGCTTTTACTGTATGAAAGTACAAGTGAAATCATACCCAGGGTCTGGTAAGTAGTGAAGGAATGTTCCTCCGACGACGAGACACAGAGACACACCAAAGAAGAAGGCTAATCTCATGTTTATGAGATCCACCTCAGGGTCATTGGAGAAGCCATAGTATTCTGGATTCTGTAAAATAGCAAACAAGTGAAGAAGATCAGTCATACAACAGAAATGGCAGAGTGTCTGACGATACAATCATTATTGCTAATCATTTAATCATAATTGATGGAAATAAATATTACTGATTTGGTTCCTAACTGGTAGCTACAGTTTGTTCTCTGCATTGGCAAACACATTTAAATTAATTATTCTATGGGAAATGTGCCTAAATGTACAGAACACTGTTGAATACAATAATGACACTACGAGATAACACCAAATGTATTCCAGAGTAAAAAGTTGTATAAAAATGTTTTGTTCTTGGTTGGAATAAAAGTGAAGTATGGAAGCAAGGTTGGTTGCATGAACAAAGTGTCTCTGGTAAGCAAGCAAGGCAAGAATGATCAGTGATGAGTGGGAGGGACACACCTCCACACAGCCAATCAGGTAACAGTATCAACTGTCAAGCTGTGCCATATTGTTGTCTCGTGGTTAAAATGAAGACAAAAGAGGAAAAGTCATTTGGACAGAATGGCACTTTTTTTTTTTTTTATTATTTAAAAAGGGACCGTAATCAGACCAATGTGGTGTGTGCATGATGCAAGGCAAGAGCGCTAATACCACACCACCTTAGAGCACATCCATAACTTCCTCCCCCTAAACCTGCAGAAAATAGTTCTTCTCAGGTTGCATTATGTTTACATTTTCACACTTTGCACTATTTTCTTACACGTTATCAAGCATTTTGACAAACTCATTTTTTGGTCCAGGGGACACCACGTCCACACTCTCCAAATGTGGACTCGTAAGACCACAGAACACTTTTGCACTTAGCATCAGTCCATCTTAAATGAGCTCGGGCCCAGCAAAGCCTTTCCGGGTGTTGTTGATAAATGGCTTTGCATAGTAGAGCTTTAACTCACACTTATAGATGTAGTGACCAACTGTAGTTACTGACAGTGGTTTTCTGAAGTGTTCTTGAGCCCACGTGGTGATATCCTTTACACACTGATGTCGTTCTTTGATGCAGTACCGCCAGAGGGATCCAAGGTGCGTAGTATCATGGCTTTGGTGCAGTGATTTCTCTGGATTCTCTGAACGGTTTGATGACATAACGGAGCGTAGATGGTTGAGAAATGTTGTTCTTAAACAATTTGCTCAGGCATTTGTTGCCAAAGTGTTGAACCTCACCCCCGTCCTTGTTTGTGAATGAGTGAGCATTTCATGGAAGCTGCTTTTATAGCCAATCATGGCACCCACCTGTTCCCAGTTAGCCTGTTCACCTGTGGGATGTTCCCAAAAAGTCTTTGATGAGCATTCCTCAACTTTCTCACTCTTTTTTGCCACTTGTGCCAGCTTTTTTGAAACATGTTGCAGGCATCAAATTCCAAATGAGCTAATATTTGCAACAAATAAAGTTTTCCAGCGTGAACATGAAATATCTTGTCTGTGCAGTCTATTCAATTGAATATAAGTTGACAAGGATTTGTTGTATTTTCTTTTTATTTACCATTTACACAAGGTGACAACTACACTGCTTCTGGGGTTTGCATATCGTAATATATCGCTCAGCCTTAGTTTCTCACCACTCGCCTACTTAACGCTGACAATTATTTCCATACATCTGAATTAAAAGCGGCCGGTTCGCACAATGAAGTCAAGACGACATGTTAGTTTAACGACATGTTGGATGTGCAAGACTGGCAGTGACTTGGAATACAAATGTTACATGAAAGCCAATAACACAGCAGCCAAACAAAGTCAAGGAGATTTCTTTCAAAATCATTCATGGTTATTAGCCTGGAAAGACTGTGATGGTTGGATACAAGAAAGACATTGATGTGACCTGCACCTTATGTACCATGCATGTTGCACCTTATGTATCATGCATGTTGCACCTCATGTTACCTGCACCCTATGTAACATGCATGTTGCACCTTGTTACCTGCACCCTATGTAATTTGCATCCAGAGACTGTTTACCACCTGTTTAGGACTTGTGACAGCACCCCATCACTATGGCAGCATGTGTTGCTTCATCCTGGACAATATTCATGACAAATTTGTGCCTTGTTTTAAAGATGAGATATCTGGTTTTACACTATATGAACAAAAAATTGAAAAGGAATTCTACCTTTGCAACCTCATTATTCTATTGGCTAAGTTTTATATTCATAAAGTTCAGCAGCCTAACAGCCTGGTGGTGAAAGCTGTTGGTGAGTATTTATTGTAACATTGTAGAGACGGAAGAAGTATTTATTATAATAATGTACAGGCGGAGGAAGTATTTATTGTAACATTGTACAGGCGGAGGAAGTATTTATTGTAACATTGTACAGGCGGGGGAAGTATTTATTGTAACATTGTACAGGTGGGGGAAGTATTTATTGTAACATTGTACAGGCGGGGGAAGTATTTATTGTAACATTGTACAGGCGGGGGAAGTATTTATTGTAACATTGTACAGGCGGAGGAAGTATTTATTGTAACATTGTACAGGCGGGGGAAGTATTTATTGTAACATTGTACAGGCGGGGGAAGTATTTATTGTAACATTGTACAGGCGGAGGAAGTATTTATTGTAACATTGTACAGGCGGGGGAAGTATTTATTGTAACATTGTACAGGCGGGGGAAGTATTTATTGTAACATTGTACAGGCGGGGGAAGTATTGATTGTAACATTGTACAGGCGGAGGAAGTATTTATTGTAACATTGTACAGGCGGAGGAAGTATTTATTGTAATATTGTACAGGCGGAGGAAGTGTCTATTGTAATATTGTACAGGCGGAGGAAGTATTTATTGTAATATTGTACACGCAGAGGCTATTTATTGTAATATTGTACAGGCGGGGGAAGTATTTATTGTAACATTGTACAGGCGGAGGAAGTATTTATTGTAATATTGTACACGCAGAGGCTATTTATTGTAATATTGTACAGGCGGGGGAAGTATTTATTGTAACATTGTACAGGCGGAGGAAGTATTTATTGTAATATTGTACACGCAGAGGCTATTTATTGTAACATTGTACAGGCGGGGGAAGTATTTATTGTAACATTGTACAGGCGGGGGAAGTATTTATTGTAACATTGTACAGGCGGAGGAAGTATTTATTGTAACATTGTACAGGCGGGGGAAGTATTTATTGTAACATTGTACAGGTGGAGGAAGTATTTATTGTAACATTGTACAGGCGGGGGAAGTATTTATTGTAACATTGTACAGGCGGGGGAAGTATTTATTGTAACATTGTACAGGTGGAGGAAGTATTTATTGTAACATTGTACAGGCGGGGGAAGTATTTATTGTAACATTGTACAGGCGGAGGAAGTATCTATTGTAATATTGTACACGCAGAGGCTATTTATTGTAACATTGTACAGGCGGGGGAAGTATTTATTGTAATATTGTACAGGCGGAGGAAGTATTTATTGTAATATTGTACACGCAGAGGCTATTTATTGTAACATTGTACAGGCGGGGGAAGTATTTATTGTAACATTGTACATGCGGAGGAAGTATTTATTGTAATATTGTACACGCAGAGGCTATTTATTGTAACATTGTACAGGCGGAGGAAGTATTTATTGTAACATTGTACAGGCGGGGGAAGTATTATATTGTAACATTGCACAGGCGGAAGTCACCTTGACATAGTATGTAAATAAGAACTCCTACATATTATATTATAATAATGTAGAAGCAGGAAGTCACCTTGATATAGTATGTAAATAAGAACTCCAAGATATTATATTATAATAATGTAGAAGCAGGAAGTCACCTTGACATAGGGGTTGACGCGGCCGTGGCCGACATTCGGTGCCGCATGTTTGAGTTCCGTCGCGATGCTGGAACTGACGGCCTCGCTCGGCTTGGATTGGGACACGCCTCGAAGCGGCAGGTGTCCGGCAGGTAAGCGCGGCAGGTGTACAGCAGGTAAGCGCGGCATCAGAAGAGGTCCGAGCCGCGCCAAGCGGGACAACATTTTGTCTGATGTTGGCGAAGGATACCGTCGCCCCGGAACCGGAAACAAGCTCTTAGTGACGTCACAGTTCAGCCTGCCTTCTTCCAAGTAAAATGGCTGCTGGCGTTTAGTTTAAAGCGCATTACTGCCCCCTCTGGAGGCGTGTGCTCATTACAAAAACAATGATTGAGTCGTAGGACTCCTGCAGGTTTAGAATAAACCACTAAAGTCCTACTGAAATGAGATGTTCTTATTTAAACGGGGATAGCAGCTCCATTCTATGTGTCATACTTCATCATTTCCCCATATTGCCATATTTTTGCTGAAAGGATTTAGTAGAGAACATCCACGATAAAGTTGGCAACTTTTGGTCGCTAATAAAAAAGCCTTGCCTGTACCGGAAGTAGCAGACGATGTGCGCGTGACGTCACGGGTTGTGGAGCTCCTCACATCTGAACATTGTTTATAATCATGGCCACCAGCAGCGAGAGCGATTCGGACCGACAAAGCGACGATTTCCCCATAAATTTCAGCGAGGATGAAAGATTCGTGGATGAGGAAAGTGAGAGTGAAGGACTAGAAGAAGAAAAAAGACGAGGGCAGTGGGAGCGTTTGAGATGTTATTAGACACATTTACTGGGATAATTCTGGAAAATCCCATATCTGCTTATTGTGTTACTAGTGTTTTAGTGAGATTATATGGTACCTGAAAATCGGAGGGGTGTGGCCGCGGGTGTGGTGACTGCCAGTGTCTCCGGTGGGAGGAGGTAAGAGAGTCCGCAGCTGCAGGAGGACACAAGCTCCGCTCATGTCTACGGTAAGAGCCGACTTATTAGCACAATTCTCTCATCAAAACCTGTCGGTTAACATATGGTAGAGAACCATGTTCGCTTGACCGCTCTGTTCCATAGTAAAGCTCCACCATCGGGAATGTAAACAAGGAAACACAGGCTGTGTTTGTGTTGCTAAAGGCAGCTGCAATACACTGCTTCCCACCTACCTCTTTCTTCTTTGACGTCTCCATTATTAATTTAACAAATTGCAAAAGATTCAGCAACACAGATGTCCAGAATACTGTGTAATTATGCGATTAAAGCAGACTACTTTTTGCCGTGAGCCGTGCTAGAAGAACATTTCCGCTACAACCGGTGACGTCACGCACACACCTCATCATAAGCGTCATCATTCCGCGACGTCTTCAACAAGTAACTCCACGGGAAATTTAAAATTGCAATTTAGTAAACTAAAGCGGCCATATTGTCATGTGTTGCAATGTTAATATTTCATCATTGATATATAAACTATCAGACTGTGTGGTCGCTAGTAGTGGCTTTCAGTAGGACTTTATAATGAGTAATATTCCACTCAAACTGACCTCTGGAACGTGTGCCACTGCTTTCAGAACAGTGGTGTCCAATCTGCGGCTTACGGCACGTTCTTAAAATACCATTACCAAAAGAAAGACATTAAAAAGTGGAGTTATTTTGTCCTTGCTCCAAAAACAATAATGAATCATATTAAATGTTATGAATTATTGTGTTATTCAAAGTTTCAGTGACATTACATCAAATATTTAACATTTAACTCTGAACATTTTTTGGGAGGGGTTATTGCATACATTGTGTGTTTACCATAAAACAAAAAAAAATGGGCATTAAACAAACAAAAAAAACATTAAAAAAATAAATAAGGAAAACGTATAATATTAAGTTTAACCTGAAGTTGATCAAGAGATTTAATTGTTGAAAGTTAAACAAAAAATGTATGATGATGTAGGACTTATTTGAACACTTTTATGAGCAGGACACTTTTGGATCCCTGATCATTCTAGTGGAAGTTTCTTTTAAATAATAATGAATCAAAATCAATGTTTTGGTGAATTATTGTGAAGTGAAGTGAATTATATTTATATAGCGCTTTTTCTCTAGTGACTCAAAGCACTTTACATAGTGACACCCAATATCTAAGTTACATTCAAACCAGTGTGGGTGGCACTGGGAGCAGGTGGGTAAAGTGTCTTGCCCAAGGACACAACGGCAGTGACTAGGATGGTGGAAGCGGGAATCGAACCTGCAACCCTGAAGTTGCTGGCACGGCCGCTCTACCAACCGAGCTAAACCGCCCCCTTATTCAAGATTTCAATTACATCACATCAAATATTTAACTCTGAACTATTTTTTGGGGGGGAAATATTGCATATTTTGTGTGTTTACCATAAAATGAAAAAAAAAAAGGGCATTAAGCAAAAAAACATAACGTAAAAAAAATAATAATAATACAAATTTATGATATACAGATTAACCTGAAGTTGATCAAGAGATTTAAGCATTGAAAGTAAAAAAATAAAATTAAAAAAAATGTACAAAATAAAAAAATATAAAATAATGTAGGACACTTTTATGAACAGGACCCATTTTTTTTTTTTAGCATATTTTGTGTTTTTGACCATTAAAAAAACAAAAAAAGGGCATCAAACAAACAAACAAAATAAAAACATAAAAAATAAATAAATAATAAAAACGAATAACATACAGATTAACCTGAAGTTGATCGAGAGATTTAAGCATTGAAAGTAAAAAAAATAAATTAAATAATGTAGGACTTATTTGAACACTTTTGGGGTTTTGCCCTTATAAAAACATGTTTTTCTTCAACAAAGGGCATAAAAAAATGATTATATAAACATGTTTTTCTTCAACAAAGGGCATAAAAAAATGATTATATAAACATGTTTTTCTTCAACAAAGGGCATAAAAAAATGATTATATAATCAGATAGAGCTGAAGTTGATCTAGTGATTTAAATATTGATACGAAAAAATCATATGTGACTTATTTTTAACATTTTAATCCTTTTGGGTCCCTGGGACCAAACTTGTAATGTAAAAAAAAAATTTTTTTTATTTTTTTTAAATTGATAAATTGTATTGGTTTGGAAAACTCAAAATATCACAAAGGCCCCTGCATGCTTTCACCCTTCCTGCTTTAGAGAATACATTTGTCACACTTGAGCTGTGAGCCTACTTAGCTAGTATGGTCAAGGTTCCGGAACATTCCATAGTTGTGGGAGGCAGGTGCAGTTCTGCACACTTGCAACATTGGCTTGAAAGTGCGAGACTGGGAATAATCTTTCATTAGCACACAAGGATCTGGTATCGCTGGTAGCAATGATTCAGTATCGATCCACACATACGTCGATTCTTACATAAATATGACAAAAGAATGAAGGCTTTATTTCATACATTTAGTGATGTAAAACACAATTGCCACCAATTGAGTTGTTGAGAATATTTATTTGTGCCCGTTATACAATCATATGAATGATTAAAAAGTGTAACTCTTGCAATTCCATAGGGTAAATGTCTACACTTTCATAAAAATGCACAAATTGCTAGCTCATAGTCTAGCTAGGTATCTTTCAAATATGAAATAAGCTTTTTTTTTACATGAGAGGATGGAAGGCAAAGCATTGAAGAAGGAATACAAAACAAAGTTATTTGGACAAAGGCCTCTCAAAATAAAAACATGGAAGATAAAAACATTTCTGAAATAACCATTGATTCAAGTAGCTCACTAGTTTTGGGGGAAAAAGGCTTCTTTGACATGTTCATAGTAACTTTCCAAATGCAGAACACTTTCATGAAGTTTTGTCCCACTATGTCTCCAAAGTGTGTGAGGACATTTGACATTTGGCGTGCAGCAGGACAGTTGTTTCAAAAGACCTTTCCATGGCAAGTTTACAGAAGTACACAAAGTTATGTTTCCATGATCCAAGACTTAAATAACTCTTCTTTGATATGAGAGACGAACACAGCATGTGTCGCTAAAAGCAGGGAAGTTGTGTAAATGCTAAATAAAAAGAGAATACAACAACTTATATTCACTTGAATAGACTGCAAAGACAAGATATTCAACATTGGAACTGCTCAACTTTGTTATTTTTTGCAAATATTAGCTCATTTGGAATTTGATGCCTGCAACATGTTTCAAAAAAGCTGGCACAAGTGGCAAAAAAGAGTGAGAAAGTTGAGGAATGCTCATCAAAGACTTATTGGGAACATCCCACAGGTGAACAGGCTAATTGGGAACAGGTGGGTGCCATGATTGGCTATAAAAGCAGCTTCTATGAAATTCTCACTCATTCACAAACAAGGACGGGGCGAGGATCACCACTTTGTCAACAAATGCCTGAGCAAATTGTTTAAGAACATTTCTCATCAAGGAATTTAGGGATTTCACCATCTACGCTCCGTAATATCATCAAAAGGTTGAGAGAATGTGGAGAAATCACTGCACGTAAGCCATGATATTACACACCTTGGATCCCTCAGGCGCTACTGTAAAGGATATCACCACATGTGCTCAAGAACACTTCAGAATACCACTGTCAGTAACTACGGCTTAATTTTTAATTTTCCTAAGAGAACTTTCCTGAAGGAATCAATAAAGTGCTATCTATACATCTACAGTTGGTCGCTACATCTGTAAGTGCAAGTTAAAACTCTACTAAGCAACGTCGTAGCCATTTATCAACAACACCCAGAAATGCTTCGCTGGGCCTGAGCTTATCAAAGATGGACTGATGCAAAGTGCGAAAGTATTCTGTGGTCTGAAGAGTACAAATTGTTTTGGGAAACTGTGGACCAAAGAGGAAAAGAACCATGGTGATTGTTGTAGGGTGAAAGTGTTGTAGTCAGCATGTGTGATGGTATGGGGGTGTATTAGTGATTGTTGTAGGGTGAAAGTGTTGTAGTCAGCATGTGTGATGGTATGGGGGTGTATTAGTGATTGTTGTAGGGTGAAAGTGTTGTAGTCAGCATGTGTGATGGTATGGGGGTGTATTAGTGATTGTTGTAGGGTGAAAGTGTTGTAGTCAGCATGTGTGATGGTATGGGGGTGTATTAGTGATTGTTGTAGGGTGAAAGTGTTGTAGTCAGCATGTGTGATGGTATGGGGGTGTATTAGTGATTGTTGTAGGGTGAAAGTGTTGTAGTCAGCATGTGTGATGGTATGGGGGTGTATTAGTGATTGTTGTAGGGTGAAAGTGTTGTAGTCAGCATGTGTGATGGTATGGGGGTGTATTAGTGATTGTTGTAGGGTGAAAGTGTGGTAGTCAGCATGTGTGATGGTATGGGGGTGTATTAGTGATTGTTGTAGGGTGAAAGTGTTGTAGTCAGCATGTGTGATGGTATGGGGGTGTATTAGTGATTGTTGTAGGGTGAAAGTGTTGTAGTCAGCATGTGTGATGGTATGGGGGTGTATTAGTGATTGTTGTAGGGTGAAAGTGTTGTAGTCAGCATGTGTGATGGTATGGGGGTGTATTAGTGATTGTTGTAGGGTGAAAGTGTTGTAGTCAGCATGTGTGATGGTATGGGGGTGTATTAGTGATTGTTGTAGGGTGAAAGTGTTGTAGTCAGCATGTGTGATGGTATGGGGGTGTATTAGTGATTGTTGTAGGGTGAAAGTGTTGTAGTCAGCATGTGTGATGGTATGGGGGTGTATTAGTGATTGTTGTAGGGTGAAAGTGTTGTAGTCAGCATGTGTGATGGTATGGGGGTGTATTAGTGATTGTTGTAGGGTGAAAGTGTTGTAGTCAGCATGTGTGATGGTATGGGGGTGTATTAGTGATTGTTGTAGGGTGAAAGTGTTGTAGTCAGCATGTGTGATGGTATGGGGGTGTATTAGTGATTGTTGTAGGGTGAAAGTGTTGTAGTCAGCATGTGTGATGGTATGGGGGTGTATTAGTGATTGTTGTAGGGTGAAAGTGTTGTAGTCAGCATGTGTGATGGTATGGGGGTGTATTAGTGATTGTTGTAGGGTGAAAGTGTTGTAGTCAGCATGTGTGATGGTATGGGGGTGTATTAGTGATTGTTGTAGGGTGAAAGTGTTGTAGTCAGCATGTGTGATGGTATGGGGGTGTATTAGTGATTGTTGTAGGGTGAAAGTGTTGTAGTCAGCATGTGTGATGGTATGGGTGTGTATTAGTGATTGTTGTAGGGTGAAAGTGTTGTAGTCAGCATGTGTGATGGTATGGGGGTGTATTAGTGATTGTTGTAGGGTGAAAGTGTTGTAGTCAGCATGTGTGATGGTATGGGGGTGTATTAGTGATTGTTGTAGGGTGAAAGTGTTGTAGTCAGCATGTGTGATGGTATGGGGGTGTATTAGTGATTGTTGTAGGGTGAAAGTGTTGTAGTCAGCATGTGTGATGGTATGGGGGTGTATTAGTGATTGTTGTAGGGTGAAAGTGTTGTAGTCAGCATGTGTGATGGTATGGGTGTGTATTAGTGATTGTTGTAGGGTGAAAGTGTTGTAGTCAGCATGTGTGATGGTATGGGGGTGTATTAGTGATTGTTGTAGGGTGAAAGTGTTGTAGTCAGCATGTGTGATGGTATGGGGGTGTATTAGTGATTGTTGTAGGGTGAAAGTGTTGTAGTCAGCATGTGTGATGGTATGGGGGTGTATTAGTGATTGTTGTAGGGTGAAAGTGTTGTAGTCAGCATGTGTGATGGTATGGGGGTGTATTAGTGATTGTTGTAGGGTGAAAGTGTTGTAGTCAGCATGTGTGATGGTATGGGGGTGTATTAGTGATTGTTGTAGGGTGAAAGTGTTGTAGTCAGCATGTGTGATGGTATGGGGGTGTATTAGTGATTGTTGTAGGGTGAAAGTGTTGTAGTCAGCATGTGTGATGGTATGGGGGTGTATTAGTGATTGTTGTAGGGTGAAAGTGTTGTAGTCAGCATGTGTGATGGTATGGGGGTGTATTAGTGATTGTTGTAGGGTGAAAGTGTTGTAGTCAGCATGTGTGATGGTATGGGGGTGTATTAGTGATTGTTGTAGGGTGAAAATGTTGTAGTCAGCATGTGTGATGGTATGGGGGTGTATTAGTGATTGTTGTAGGGTGAAAGTGTGGTAGTCAGCATGTGTGATGGTATGGGGGTGTATCAGTGATTGTTGTAGGGTGAAAGTGTTGTAGTCAGCATGTGTGATGGTATGGGGGTGTATTAGTGATTGTTGTAGGGTGAAAGTGTGGTAGTCAGCATGTGTGATGGTATGGGGGTGTATTAGTGATTGTTGTAGGGTGAAAGTGTTGTAGTCAGCATGTGTGATGGTATGGGGGTGTATTAGTGATTGTTGTAGGGTGAAAGTGTGGTAGTCAGCATGTGTGATGGTATGGGGGTGTATTAGTGATTGTTGTAGGGTGAAAGTGTGGTAGTCAGCATGTGTGATGGTATGGGGGTGTATTAGTGATTGTTGTAGGGTGAAAATGTTGTAGTCAGCATGTGTGATGGTATGGGGGTGTATTAGTGAATGTTGTAGGGTGAAAGTGTGGTAGTCAGCATGTGTGATGGTATGGGGGTGTATCAGTGATTGTTGTAGGGTGAAAGTGTTGTAGTCAGCATGTGTGATGGTATGGGGGTGTATTAGTGATTGTTGTAGGGTGAAAGTGTTGTAGTCAGCATGTGTGATGGTATGGGTGTGTATTAGTGATTGTTGTAGGGTGAAAGTGTTGTAGTCAGCATGTGTGATGGTATGGGGGTGTATTAGTGATTGTTGTAGGGTGAAAGTGCTGTAGTCAGCATGTGTGATGGTATGGGGGTGTATTAGTGATTGTTGTAGGGTGAAAGTGTTGTAGTCAGCATGTGTGATGGTATGGGGGTGTATTAGTGATTGTTGTAGGGTGAAAGTGTTGTAGTCAGCATGTGTGATGGTATGGGGGTGTATTAGTGATTGTTGTAGGGTGAAAGTGTTGTAGTCAGCATGTGTGATGGTATGGGGGTGTATTAGTGATTGTTGTAGGGTGAAAGTGTTGTAGTCAGCATGTGTGATGGTATGGGGGTGTATTAGTGATTGTTGTAGGGTGAAAGTGTTGTAGTCAGCATGTGTGATGGTATGGGGGTGTATTAGTGATTGTTGTAGGGTGAAAGTGTTGTAGTCAGCATGTGTGATGGTATGGGGGTGTATTAGTGATTGTTGTAGGGTGAAAGTGTTGTAGTCAGCATGTGTGATGGTATGGGGGTGTATTAGTGATTGTTGTAGGGTGAAAGTGTTGTAGTCAGCATGTGTGATGGTATGGGGGTGTATTAGTGATTGTTGTAGGGTGAAAATGTTGTAGTCAGCATGTGTGATGGTATGGGGGTGTATTAGTGATTGTTGTAGGGTGAAAGTGTGGTAGTCAGCATGTGTGATGGTATGGGGGTGTATCAGTGATTGTTGTAGGGTGAAAGTGTTGTAGTCAGCATGTGTGATGGTATGGGGGTGTATTAGTGATTGTTGTAGGGTGAAAGTGTGGTAGTCAGCATGTGTGATGGTATGGGGGTGTATTAGTGATTGTTGTAGGGTGAAAGTGTTGTAGTCAGCATGTGTGATGGTATGGGGGTGTATTAGTGATTGTTGTAGGGTGAAAGTGTGGTAGTCAGCATGTGTGATGGTATGGGGGTGTATTAGTGATTGTTGTAGGGTGAAAGTGTGGTAGTCAGCATGTGTGATGGTATGGGGGTGTATTAGTGATTGTTGTAGGGTGAAAATGTTGTAGTCAGCATGTGTGATGGTATGGGGGTGTATTAGTGAATGTTGTAGGGTGAAAGTGTGGTAGTCAGCATGTGTGATGGTATGGGGGTGTATCAGTGATTGTTGTAGGGTGAAAGTGTTGTAGTCAGCATGTGTGATGGTATGGGGGTGTATTAGTGATTGTTGTAGGGTGAAAGTGTGGTAGTCAGCATGTGTGATGGTATGGGGGTGTATTAGTGATTGTTGTAGGGTGAAAGTGTTGTAGTCAGCATGTGTGATGGTATGGGGGTGTATTAGTGATTGTTGTAGGGTGAAAGTGTTGTAGTCAGCATGTGTGATGGTATGGAGGTGTATTAGTGATTGTTGTAGGGTGAAAGTGTGGTAGTCAGCATGTGTGATGGTATGGGGGTGTATTAGTGATTGTTGTAGGGTGAAAGTGTTGTAGTCAGCATGTGTGATGGTATGGGGGTGTATCAGTGATTGTTGTAGGGTGAAAGTGTTGTAGGGTGAAAGTGTTGTAGTCAGCATGTGTGATGGTATGGGGGTGTATTAGTGATTGTTGTAGGGTGAAAGTGTTGTAGTCAGCATGTGTGATGGTATGGGGGTGTATTAGTGATTGTTGTAGGGTGAAAGTGTTGTAGTCAGCATGTGTGATGGTATGGAGGTGTATTAGTGATTGTTGTAGGGTGAAAGTGTGGTAGTCAGCATGTGTGATGGTATGGGGGTGTATTAGTGATTGTTGTAGGGTGAAAGTGTTGTAGTCAGCATGTGTGATGGTATGGGGGTGTATCAGTGATTGTTGTAGGGTGAAAGTGTTGTAGGGTGAAAGTGTTGTAGTCAGCATGTGTGATGGTATGGGGGTGTATTAGTGATTGTTGTAGGGTGAAAGTGTTGTAGTCAGCATGTGTGATGGTATGGGGGTGTATTAGTGATTGTTGTAGGGTGAAAGTGTTGTAGTCAGCATGTGTGATGGTATGGGGGTGTATTAGTGATTGTTGTAGGGTGAAAGTGTTGTAGTCAGCATGTGTGATGGTATGGGGGTGTATTAGTGGCCAAGGCATGGCTAACTTACACATCTGTGAAGGCACCATTAATGCTGAAAGGTACATACAGCTTTTGGAGCAACATATGTTGTTATCATGGACGCCCCTGCTTATATCACCAAGACAATGCCAAGCCAGGTGTTACAACAGCGTGGCTTCATAGTAAAAGAGTGTGGGTACTAGACTGGCCTGCCAGTAGTCCAGACATTGAAAATGTGTGAAGGGAGACTGTTGAACAACTTAAGCTGTACATCAAGCAAGAATGGGAAATAATTCCACTTCAAAAATGTGTCTCCTCAGTTCCCAAACCTGCACTGAGTGTTGTTCAAAGGAAAGGCCATGTAACACACTGGTAAAAATGCCTTTTTTGACATGTGTTGCTGCCATTACATTCTAACTTCATGATTATTTGCAAAAAAAAGAAAGTTTGTCAGTGTGAAGATGAAATATCTTGTCTTTGCAGTCTATTCAATTGAATATAAGTTGAAAAGGATTTGTTGTATTCTCTTCTTATTTAGCATTGACACAAGGTGACAACTTGACTGCTTTTGGCTTTAGTGTACATGTGTAGCACACAGTGTCAAGTGTCAGGCACAAAAAAACACTTTTGTTGGCTCCATTCTTCTGCCAATGTTCCAGTTTGACATCCAGTGTGCCCAAAGAAGTCACCCAGCAGCACAACACTTTCCAAACCCTCTCAGCATATTTCCAGCGCAAGTAAAAAGACAGATGGAGGTTTCTAACGCCAGCGAGCGAGGCACTTGTCTAGTAATGCAGCATCACACACACAACACGGGCTGCACAAACTAATGTGTGGCATCAGCACATTCAAACACCTTCAAACTTCAACACAGAAAAATAAGCAAAATAAAAAACAAAAAGAGTGCAAAATTGCTTGAAATAGCGAGTGGACCATGTAGGTCAGAGAAAAGCGCTATATAAATATAATTCACAATTCACCCAGAGCAAGAGCTACTTCTTGGGTAACGATTAATGCCAAGGGCTACCAGTTTGATACACACTTAAATCAATTTGCTTAATTTACCTTTAACTCTGTTATTATTAATAATTAATGATATTTATCTTTGTTGAAATGCTGATCATCTTAATGATTTCTCACAATAAATATATATTTTTGATGACATGTTTTAAATAGGTTAAAATCCAATCTGCACTTTGTTAGAATATATAACAAATTGGACCAAGCTATGTTTCTAACAAAGACAAATCATTATTTCTTCTAGATTTTCCTGAACAAAAATTTGAAAACAAATTCAAAAGACTTTGAAATAAGATTTAAATTGGATTCTACAGATTTTCTAGATTTGCCAGAATATTTTTTTGAATTTTAATCATAATAAGTTTGAAGAAATATTTCATAAATATTCTTTGTCGAAAAAACAGAATCTAAAATGAAGAATTTAATAAAAATTTATTTATTATTCATTACAATAAAAAAATTAATTTACTTGAACATTGATTTAAATTGTCAGGAAAGAAGAGGAAGGAATTGAAAAGGTAAAAAGGTATATGTGTTTAAAAATCCTAAAACCATTTTTAAGGTTGTATTTTTTCACTAAAATGGTCTTAATGAAAGTTATAAGGAGCAAAGTAAAAAAATAAAATAATTTATTTAAACAAGTGAAGACCAAGTCTTCAAAATATTTTTGGGGATTTTCAAATTCTATTTGAGTTAAACTTGGTCTTCATGGCATTGACAGAAAAGAAGACAAATGTCTTGAAAGGGTACGGCAGATAAGGTGCAAGAGCACTTTGGAAAACAAACAGCCCGGGAACTAAAGACTTGGACGGGTGAAAGTCACATCATTAGAACAGGGGTGTCCAAACTAAGGCCCGCTAAAGCTCATAAGTGACTGAAGGAGCCACAGGGAGAGGGCGCTCTTTTTAAAAGACTACCTATCCCATGCTGACTTTTGGTCACCACATCAAAGTAATCAATCAAAGTAATACAGGTCAATGACTTTTAATCATACTCTGGATCAACCAGTGCACAGAATGTACTTATATGACCCAATGCAAAGTCATGGTGCAAAACAAACAATCCAACCAACACAAAATGTCAACAACAGACACGCTCACACATAACCTGCTCACTCAACTTTCTCAATAATATCAAAAATGTCCATGCAACATATTAAAAACAAAATGACACCCATTTCAATCCATTACAAAGCATGATGGGAAAAATGTAAAACTCTCCACGTTTGGTGCATTTTAGCTGCTTGATAATTCTGATTGATTACAAAACTTCAAAAAATTGTCATGGAAGTAAACAAGGTAGGAGTACTTAAATATCCATTATATTAATATTATATGCACATATATGTCTAGACTTTATTTTATATATCCATCCATCCATTTTCTACCGCTTATTCCCTTCGGGGTCGCGGGGGGCACTGGAGCATATCTCAGCTACAATCGGGCGGGTACAGTATATATATATATATATATATATATATATATCAATCAATCAATCAATGTTTACTTATATAGCCCTAAATCACTAGTGTCTCAAAGGGCTGCACAAACCACTACGACATCCTCGGTAGGCCCACATAAGGGCAAGGAAAACTCACACCCAGTGGGACGTCGGTGACAATGATGACTATGAGAACCTTGGAGAGGACGAAAGCAATGGATGTCGAGCGGGTCTAACATGATACTGTGAAAGTTCAATCCATAATGGATCCAACACAGTCGCGAGAGTCCAGTCCAAAGCGGATCCAACACAGCAGCGAGAGTCCCGTTCACAGCGGAGCCAGCAGGAAACCATCCCAAGCGGAGGCGGATCAGCATCGCAGAGATGTCCCCAGCCGATACACAGGCAAGCAGTACATGGCCACCGGATCGGACCGGACCCCCTCCACAAGGGAGAGTGGGACATAGAAGAAAAAGAAAAGAAACGGCAGATCAACTGGTCTAAAAAGGGAGTCTATTTAAAGGCTAGAGTATACAAATGAGTTTTAAGGTGAGACTTAAATGCTTCTACTGAGGTGGCATCTCGAACTGTTACCGGGAGGGCATTCCAGAGTACTGGAGCCCCAATAGAAAACGCTATATATATATATATATATATATATGGTAAATGGGTTGTACTTGTATAGCGCTTTTTCTACGCTTTTTTAAGGAGCCCAAAGCGCTTTGACAGTATTTCCACATTCACACACACATTCACACACTGATGGAGGGAGCTGCCATGCAAGGCGCTCACCAGGACCCATCAGGAGCAAGGGTGAAGTGTCTTGCCCAAGGACACAACGAACGTGACTAGGATGTTAGAAGGTGGGGATTGAACCAGCAACCCTCAGATTGCTGGCACAGCCACTCTACCAACTTGGCCACGCCGCCCAAGTGAAGAAGTCAGGTGCAGAGGTTGTTTGTAGCAGCAGTTGGATGGACAAGGTGCAGCTAATGTATGATGTACGCTCATAACATGCAACTGGAGATATTTCAAGACTTGATGATTATGGTGCACAGCTCATGGAAACTTTCCAATTGAACATTTCACGATATGAATGTTCTGTTTTTAAAAAGCGTTCGCCATCATCATTAAAAATATGAGCTTGAAATAATTCACTTTGCATGTAGAGTCCAGTCTGAGATCCACTTTTTTGTTGTTTTTTACTCATCCTCCCCCATTGTTTAGCTTTTATCAGCTTGAAGGGTTTGTGGTTTGTTGAACGTCTGCACTGAGAACTGAAGTTGAACTCCTGAAATAAGTGGACTTTTTACAATGTTGACACCCGTAAAGTTCTGGACTTCATTGGTTTGATAAAACTCTCAAAGTTGCGATGTAACATTTAGCAATTAGTCCCTTTTCAGTTTGTCCTCAGTGTGTTGCCGTAGTCAAGAAGCAGTCTTTGCCATTATGCTAAATGCGACTGACACTACACCATCGGTGCCGGAAGATACAAAGACGACGTCACTTCTTGGACTTGCAATTTTTTAGGACGGAGCATTAGCTAGGTTACGTGCTGTGATATTTAATATACTTATTCATGTTTTGTATAAAAAATAGCTACCTAGGAGTAAAAGGAAACACGAATATAAACGTGAACAAGAGGTAGATTTTTAAAAATCAGGGATTATTATTACCACATTTTCATTTTTAAAACATTTTTCCCCTTAAACAAGGCACTTACTGTCATTTAAAGCCTAACAAAAAGTAGACTTTTCAAATGTTCAGTATTGTGAATCGATGTATTTGATATAAATAAAGTCGTAAAAAAAGATTGCTATCTTTGCCGTCCAAGGCTGCTGAGCACAACCTTCAGCTTTCAAAACAAATACTCTATTCTCAAGCAACGTTTGTTTTGTTTTGTGTGCGAGCTTTGCTGTCAGATTGTTGTTCAAATAAACACAACAAGGTAACAGTGCACAAACCTACACACATTCCGTAAAACAAACCAACGGAAGTGACGTGGCTGCCTAGACCGATCGTGTAGTGTCAGTCTTGTATTTTGTTGAGTCCTACAAGGTGTTTGTACTGCAAGAGCCTGATTTACAAAGATCCAAATAGCATGTACAATCTATAAAATAGCGTGTACTATTAGTTGGCGTGTGATTGACTAAGCCTGTGTGTACAATAGAGTGGGGCAGACAGCTCTATTTCTATGAGAGTTTTGCATGTACTCTATGGGGCATCACCATGGAAACGCTCATTTACTGCACATTCATGTCATCATGCTGTGTTTTGCTATGTTTCCAGACATGCAGATGACATCTGCTACTTTTAACGAGCATTTTAGAAGCCGTCCAAAGTGCGTCTACATTAACCCCACTTTTTTAGTCTTTTTAACTGCACCCATGGGAGAGAGACTGCACTTACGCCACTCAAGATGCATAAAAATGCCTGCTTAAAAAGTTGTTTTTTTCACATATTTTACGTGAAAAAGCAAACGTCATTAAAAAATTACTAAAGTACATCAAAATGCATTGCATTGATTTTAATCTGCCCCTTATGTCCTCTCGCAGCTATAAAATGATGTAGCGTGTGCTATCAAGTTGTAGCACACACAAACCTTTAGTAAATCAGGCCCAGTGTGTTGTACTTCTTGCACACCAGCTGTTTGGTTGCAACGTGCATCTTCATTGCAGTTTTGGAGGTGTTGAGATCGCCATGTAAAATCACTAATGCTAATCAATAGCATGTGTATGGCAAAGCCAATGTATATTAGCACAGAGCTAGCACATTTTGAAAGGTGGAACCTTACTTTTTAGCACAGTCTATCAGGCATACCTTCATGGAAAACTGCACAATCTGGCACGGTAACGAGTCTGCAACCGCAACTGACATCATGTGCAAAAAAGGACATCAAAATATTATTTGACGTAATTCGGTACATAGTAGCACCAAAGGAATTTGGTCAGTAGCTATAAAATTACTCATTTCTGTACCCATCCCTAACTTTTATATATTTTTTAATAAGTTTAAAGATGCTTAAGCCAATCCAATGTACTGTAGGTCAATGTATGCTAAACTATCTGGGACATCATAACTAATAATAACATTAATGTATCCATTTTCTTTTTTACTTTATCAGTCCGTCCAAGATTTCGCGAGCTTATTTGAGATTATTGCGGCCAAAAATGTCTTCATTTCCCAGACGGTTACGACAAGTTACGATGTTTTGAGAATTATTTTTTTCAGTAACATGAAATCAACTTTTGATTGCACGAATTTATCAAATGTATCCTCAAAAACAACAGGATGAAAAAAAATAAATAAAAAAAACATACTGTATTGATGTTTTACTCATTTTATGCCACAGAGACTAAAGTAGACACTAGATGGGAGCAAAAGCACCTTTTTGAATTACTGTACTCTTTAAATCATTACAACTAATGTTTCCTTCTAATTCTAGTAAGAAAGGCTACAAAAGGCTTCTTCACTGTCCGGTGTCATCCACAATTTGCAAGTTAAAGTTAAAGTTCAAGTAGCAATGATTGTCACACACACACTAGATGTGGTGAAACTATTCTCTGCATTTGACCCATCACCCTTGATCACCCCCTGGGAGGTGAGGGGAGCAGTGAGCAGCAGCGGTGCCGCGCCCGGGAATCATTTTTGGTGATTTAACCCCCAATTCCAACCCTTAATGCTGAGTGCCAAGCAGGGAGGTAATGTCTCCCATTTGTATAGTCTTTGGTATGACTCGGCCGGGGTTTGAACTCACAACCTACCCATCTCAGGGCGGACACTCTAACCACTAGGCCATGTTCTGCTAGGTTCGCACGGCAAGTACATTGTTAAAGATTGATCAAATCTATAAATATATGTTAGTTAGGAAGTGAGCATGTTTATTACCCAGAAGGATTAGCACTGTAGACGGGATCCAGAAGTAGCGCTAAACTATGCGGGAGGATAACGATTGTGACGTTTAAGCAATAAATATTGTTAGAGGTTGTTGTTCCCGAATTGTCTACACGAGAAACAAAGACACATTTTGATCAGACAGTTCGGAGACTAGTTGGAGGCTGATTGGCCGGAATATTCGGGGAAGTGGAAGGCATTGGACAAAGACATGATTATTTGACAGGGATTGGTTGAATTTGGACGATTGTGACCCCACAAAATCTTGGGAGAGACTGCCTTTGAAAAAGCAGCTGTGGACCAAAAATGGAAACTTTGGACACCCCAGATCTAGCGAGTTTGGACTTGAGATGAACAAGCACTTGCTTCACTGTTCTAATTTCAAATAAATGATTCTGTGGAAAAGCAGGGATTAGCAAGCACGTGTGGTCAACCTTGAAAAGATCCAATCCTATCGTACTTTCTTGAAGCGAGGGCCAGAGAACTGACCAACAATTATGACGAGGCGTACATGAATGGTCCGTAACGGCGTGTTATCGAGCATTAAATCCGACGTGGGAGGTGGTCTAAAAATAGTCCACGCCTCTGATGGGCTGAGAAGCTATAGTGAGAACGCCAAGCTAGGGATACTTGTGCGAGTCAGGAGGAAAGGGAAAGTGTCGGTGAAGGAATAGTTGTTGCCAGGTTGTAGGTGGAGTTTTGAGATGAAGACTGGGGGGACGCTAGCGGACTATAAATGGGCCGAGCGGAGATGGGTAAAGGTGGGGAGTATTGAGCAGCGGTGGCAGATGTTGGCGAGTCCGAGCTCACCTCATCGCCCTCCTCCGAGTCCCACACTTCACTTTGCAAGTAGTCCGCGAACAAGGCCTTGGCGCGTTGCAGGATCCGGCTGAGATTGTGGCGCCGCACCAGCCGATCAAAGTGCATGGCGAGCTCGTTGTAATCCAGGCTGTTCTTGATGATGTGGTCTCGGTGTTCCAGCAGAATGGACAAGCACAAAAAAAGCATAAAAGGATTGCCTTTCCCGAACTCTTGGGGAGGTGGAAGCGAACACGGTTTGATGCCAGCCTCCAGTTTTGGCGAGGTGTCCATGTGAACCGCAGCGCTCGAGGGTTTGTTGCTGGGAGAATGCAGGATGTTGGAAGAGGGCCTGGAGCCAGCCTGTGATGAACCCCTCCCGAAAGGCAAGATTGGTGAGGAGAGAAAGGATCGATTTTGAGCATGGGAGTGAGATGTTGTTTTTACAGAAGTGTTGGCGGTCAAGTTCAACGCCGTACTCCTGAGCAACTGTGCAGGAGACGTGATTACTTTTGGGACAGTTCTTGAGAAGGCCTCTCTTCCATTGGTTACGAATCCAAAGGTGGTCTGCGGAGGAGATTCCGGTGTAGCACCTGACCAACTGGAAGGTAAGCCTGAAGAGGAATGAGATGCAGCGCCAGCTTTCAAGACTGGTGGACCACTGAAGGACATGGGATGTGACGACTCTGGAGGGAAGCCATTGTTACAGTATTTGATCAAAGGGGTTCTTTCTCCAGGATCCTCCTCACTGTCAGTGGTGGACTGACGGGTTGGAATGCGCGGTGACGACCGTGAATCGATCAAACCTTGTTGCTGCTTGGCATCCTTCCCATCAAAGCAATCCTCACTTTGGTAGTTGTAGTATTTAAACTCTCCAAAGCTCTCCTCAATAGAAGAAGCAGCCTTGCCTGGGGTGACTTTAGAAAGACCACCACTACTTCCAGGTCCTGCCGCTGCTGAGACCACATCAGGGTCTTCTCTGGAGGGCCGAAGCATGTGTTGCCTTCGCTGCTTCTCTTTTATTTCCCAGTCTTGCTCAAGTCGATTGTCAGCAGGCTTTTTCTTGCTTGTGAAACGCGTCGTTTTGTCCGACGGCAAAGGCGGTCCCCGCAGCTCCACTTCAGTTTCAGGAGGATCAGGAGGCAAGGAGCTCCAAGTAACCTCAAGCATCCTTAGAGCGTCATCAAATGCAAACTCTCGCTTGAGCTCCAGGAGCAACCAGCGGTAACAGAAGAACAGGTCATCAGCTCCACGAGAAACCAGGTAAGAGTAGAATTCATAATCAGAGTACTGCAAGAGTAATTTGAGATGCTGGAACTTAATAGACATCAGCTGTCCGTCGGGTCGGAAGTTCCCCTCCAGGCGTTTCATAATGCCACAAAAGCAAATGAAGGCATGTGCCTCATTGTCCATAACGGCAAGTATGGGGGAGGCGATATCACTCATGCCTTGACAGTACGAGATCTGGAAGAATAACAAAAGTCCATGAAATGATCAGACAGACAGTCTTCATTGTGAAAAAGGCCTTGAATAAAAAAAGCCAACATAAGAGCTATAAACACCTGTGGATGCGTGATGGCGAAGGTAGTAAGCAGGTCTGTGAGGGCAGTCAAATGTGGACTGTCCTCGGAGCCGGCATAGTAGGGATGGGCACGGTCTGTCCTCAAGACATCTTTCAGTACGTTCCCTCGGATGAATTCAAGATCCTCGTGACTGACGTGAGCTGTCCATTCGTTCTTCAGCTGGTCATACTCCCTGGTCTTGCGCTTCATGTAGTCCATTCTTTCCTGCCCACTCAGTCCGTCTGGGTAGACATTAAGGAGGTAGCGCCAAACAACCTAAAAAGAACAACAGTCATAAAGAAAACTTATTTCCGTTCAGAAAACTGAGAACTACATGTCAGTAAGTCTCTAGTCATAGTCATGAAGTGATAGTCATGGTTATAATCAGTCATAGTCCCAGCCTACGGAAGTTTCCATTTGGTCTGTCCCCCAACTCTAATATGTTTAGACTTTTGGTAGGTTCCTCGGTTGCAGTAAAAACTAAAGTCGAGGCCTGTTTCACCCTGTTTCGGGTCTCCCCATGTCTAGCATTAAAAGATTACAGTTGGTACAAAATGCGGCTGCTAGACTTTTGACAAGAACAAGAAAGTTTGATCATATTACGCCTGTACTGTATATACCTTTATATACATATACATACATATATACCTATACTGTATATACCTTTATATACATATATACATACATATATACCTATACTGTATATACCTTTATATACATACATATATACCTATACTGTATATACCTTTATATACATATATACATACATATATACCTATACTGTATATACCTTTATATACATATATACATACATATATACCTATACTGTATATACCTTTATATACATATATACATACATATATACCTATACTGTATATACCTTTATATACATATATACATACATATATACCTGTACTGTATATACCTTTATATACATATATACATACATATATACCTGTACTGTATATACCTTTATATACATACATATATACCTATACTGTATATACCTTTAGATACATACATATATACCTATACTGTATATACCTTTATATACATATATACATACATATATACCTATACTGTATATACCTTTATATACATATATACATACATATATACCTATACTGGCTCACCTGCACTGGCTTCCTGTGCACTTAAGATGTGACTTTAAGGTTTTACTACTTACGTATAAAATACTACACGGTCTAGCTCCAGCCTATCTTGCCGATTGTATTGTACCATATGTCCCGGCAAGAAATCTGCGTTCAAAAGACTCCGGCTTATTAGTGATTCCTAGAGCTCAAAAAAAGTCTGCGGGCTATAGAGCGTTTTCCGTTCGGGCTCCAGTACTCTGGAATGCCCTCCCGGTAACAGTTCGAGATGCTACCTCAGTAGAAGCATTTAAGTCTCATCTTAAAACTCATCTGTATACTCTAGCCTTTAAATAGACCTCCTTTTTAGACCAGTTGATCTGCCGCTTCTTTTCTTTCTCCTATGTCCCCCCCTCCCTTGTGTAGGGGGTCCGGTCCGATGACCATGGATGAAGTACTGACTGTCCAGAGTCGAGACCCAGGATGGACCGCTCGTCGGGACCTAGGATGGACCGCTCGCCTGTATCGGTTGGGGACATCTCTACGCTGCTGATCCGCTTGAGATGGTTTCCTGTGGACGGGACTCTCACTGCTGTCTTGGAGCCACTATGGATTGAACTTTCACAGTATCATGTTAGACCCGCTCGACATCCATTGCTTTCGGTCCCCTAGAGGGGGGGGGGTTGCCCACATCTGAGGTCCTCTCCAAGGTTTCTCATAGTCAGCATTGTCACTGGCGTCCCACTGAATGTGAATTCTCCCTGCCCACTGGGTGTGAGTTTTCCTTGCCCTTTTGTGGGTTCTTCCGAGGATGTTGTAGTCGTAATGATTTGTGCAGTCCTTTGAGACATTTGTGATTTGGGGCTATATAAATAAACATTGATTGATTGATGATTGACCTTCCCAAGTCTGATGGTCAAAAAGTCATGTACCAACGTCCTAATTCAAGTCTTTGCTTCAACAGCCACCAGTGAAGCTGCCTGCACTTTCTGAACAACTCTCTGAGTAACACAGAACAAATCAAAAGAACACATTTTACTGTGTAAATCCCTTCTTATAACCCACTGGTGGACAGGCGACTAAGGATCAGATCAGCACCCCTGGGGATGGCCTAGGCTCTGGTTGAGTGCCGAGAATACGATCAAGCTTGACAAACTAGAGGATGTAGACCTAACAAGGTCACCGTTGACAAAGGGAAGCAGTGCTATGCTATGGCTCTGATGGGGGACTCGGTCTGGCTGCGGGGTTTTCTGGCAGGCTCCGCATCCCTGACTTCAGAACTTCTTCCCAAAACACCTCTGAACTTGTGCGACCCCTTAACGAATCGAGGCAATCTTTGTAGTATCGTATTGTATAAATGGTCGTATTTGCCAATTTTCTTCATTAAATGTTGTTTCAATAAAAGGAGGTTGTAGGTTATTTTTTGCTTTCCCCGGCCAGGAAACCCCAGAAATGAAATATAACAAGCTGACCAATCACAGCCCTGCAGTCTGCGTCGCCTCTGATTTTTTAGGATGTGCACGTCAAGGTCTGAGGGAGGACTACACTACGTGACGTGAGAGTATATTCTTGGCCTAATTTGTTCAAAAGGCATTCCTACTGCACCTTTCGTAGAGAAGGATCCACACCGCCGTGGTAGATCCGCAGTCTTAGCTCCTCGGGCCGTGTCAACTGTCCTTGTCCATTGAGGTAACCATGAAACTCAGAGTCACTCAGAGGTGGCTTGAAAGGCTTGATCTCCTCGCCGTAGGACCAGCTGAAAGCTTGCTGGACTCGAGAGAAGGTCCGACCAACCTGCAACCAAATGTAAGGACCGCATGAGCACCGAGATTTGTGGCAAAGTGTGTGGAAGACAAAGATTCAAAAGAACCTGGGAGATTAAAGACTGGGTGAAAGGAAGTGCTGCAGATGCCAAAGACCTCGTCCTGTCTGCGAGAAGCTGCTCCGAACCAATCACATCCTTAGGACTGATGATGTCCCAGTCCTCCATGACGGGACCTAAAATTGAACAAATAAACACTATTGTGAAATAAGAAAGTGCCTTTGCTAGCCATCCCTCAGCATCACCATGTTTCACAAGGAAATATTACATCCAGTACACACCCAACACCAAAACCTGGTACAATAAACTTCTGGTATACTACTAGGGCTGGGCCATAAAACGATATTAAAATATATATATCAATAAAAAATGTGTTTGATAAAAAAGTTTCATCATTTCATTTCTTCTTTGTCGCAAGAAAGGTGAAGTATGGAAGCAAGGTTGGCTGCATGAACAAAGGCACTCGCTCTCTGGTAACTGAGCAACACAGGAAGTGATCGGTGATCGGTGGGAGTGACACGCTAACAGCCAATCAGGTAACAGTATCAACTGCCAAGGTTGGTTGCGCCATCTTGTTGGTCTCGCTGTTGATTCTTTGCATGAAGTGAGAAGAGAAAGTAAAAACGAGTCACCTGCAGTTTTTTGGACCGTAGTCAGACCAATGTGGTGTGTACCTGATGCAAGGCAAGACTGCTAACACCACATCACCTTAGAGCACAGCTGTAACTTCCTGCCACTAAACCTGCAGAAAATAGTCCTCAAGTTTCTCTCTGTTTACATTCTCACACTTTGTACTATTTTCTTTCACTTTATGAAGCATTTCTTACATATTCATGATTTTTGTACCTTCATTTTATGAGCTTATGGTTAAGTGTTCAATGTGATTTTACTATTTTGTGTACATTGTTTTCCATGCTTGTGTTGACATTTACTTTCCTTTCTGCCTTGATAGCTGAGGGATGATAACATTTAATATACCGTATTTTTCGGACTATAAGGCGCACTTAAAAATCCTTTTATTTTCGCAAAACTCGACAGTGCGCCCAATGCAATGTTTTTTAACCTTTTTTAAGGGAAGGCACATTTTTATCATAAAAAAATCCAGAGGCACACCACCAGCAGAAAACGTTAAAAATGAAACTTCAAACAAGCACTTTCATGTCTTCCTTTGAGCGCTATTCCGCACACCTGCTTTGTGTTAGCAAGCAAGTCTATTTACGTTGTTGCCGTCCTTTGTGTGGACATTGTTGATTGTCATGTACAAATGTACTTTGTGGACGCCGTAAATTTTGCTGTTTTCCAGCTTTCTGTTAACTTTGTAGCCTGTTCAGTTTTACTTTATTTTAGCATAGCCATTGCCTTTTCCTTTCCCTATTGTTCATTTTTGGTTTAAGCATTACATCATTTTTTACCTGCACCCTGCCACCCGGTATGGTCTGCATATTGGGATCACAACAAACCATCCTCGCCTCACCTGACACATTCCGACTTTTACAAAGCAATGAACTACCTGCTGCCACCTACCTGCTCCTGACATGGAGTATTACGTGGTTACCCTGCTGAGTTTTACACAGCACAGACACTAAGCAACGGCACATTATTTGCAGATTACAATTTTTGATTTGCAAAAAATATTTTTTGGACCAATTAGGTGAAGTTGCATATTTTCCCACGGCACACCAAACAATATCTCACGGCACAGTGGTTGAAAAACACTGGCCTAATGTATGGAATCATTTTGGATGTACTTACCGACCGTGAACCTATTTCATTTGGTACATGGTTAAATGATAAGTGTGACCAGTAGATGGCAGTCACATATAAGAGATACATGTAGACTGCAATATGACTCAAGTAAACAACAGCAAAAAGTTATATGTTCCATTGAAAATATAGACATTACACGCGGCACTCAAAAATCCGTCAAAATGTTTTAATATGACTTTGGTAAGCTATTAAGCCACACAACTTGATGGATTGTACTGTGCTTCAACATAGGAGTATTATTATGCTGTGTGTATAAGGTAAGACATACAAATGTTTGTATTATCTATTGTTTTGTTTCACAATGTTATGCAAAAGCAACTTTTCTTACCTTCTGGTACATGCTGATCTGTATTTACCATGAATTGATTAACGTGGACCCCGACTTAAACAAGTTGATCTACTAATAAAAGTTTCAATCAATCAATCAATGGGATCCTTAAAATTTGTGCTCATCCGCCTTTGTAGTCCGTGATGACTCCGTAGTGGATAAGATTCTTCTTTTTCTCTATCTTCTTGTTGTGTTTTACATTCATCCTTCCCTGTAACCATTTCTAATATAAAGTAGTGTGAAGTTCTTACTCATATCTGTCAGTAAACTCACCATGAAAGCATTAAAACATACCGGTATAGTGACTTTACTTTATTCACCCAAGGAAATTTAGTTTTTAGAGAGTTCCAGTCGGACGCTTTTTCATGGGACACAATTCTGGCGGATGAGGAGATGCTGCTCCGTTATTGATGGAAGTAAAGTGTTATGAGCCGCTGCCCGGATCATATTTTGATTTAGATTTTTGAGTCTTTTTGTGTTTTTTGGACTCCTTCGGCTCTTGTTTGTGCACCTCTCAGTTCGGTTTCCATGGTTACTCATCAATTTCACCTGCCGCATGTTCCGAATGTGCAAGACGACACAGTCTCCTGCTTCCACGGCGACGACGGCTCTGCCTCCTGCTTGCACATTCGGAACAGGCGGCAGGTGAAAATGATAAGTAACCATGGAAACCAAACTGAGAGGTGCACAAACAAGAGCCGAAGGAGTCCAAAACTAACAGAAAACACAAAAAGACTCAAAAATCTCAATCAAAATATGATCCGGGCAGCGGATCATAACATAAAGTGTGAATGTCATTAAAACAGTTAACGCCAACTTTTGACACTTCTTCCACTCCCGTCCTTGCACGCTACACCGCTGCAACAAAGATGATGAGGAGAAGACGCTGTCCAAGTGGAGGCACATAAATAAGACCGCCCACAAAACGGCGCATCCTGAAGAGAAGATGATGTGTAAAACATCATCAATGCAACATTTTGAGCAAAGAAGCACCATTACATGTTATGTAGACCACAGGTAAGTATTTTACATTTGGAAAATAATAATAATATAAGTGCTTTAATGCGCCCTATGAAAAAAAATCGAAAATAGACCATTCATCGGCAGTGCGCCTTAAAATCTGGTGCGCCCTATGGTCTGGAAAATACGGTACTTTTTTAATCCTAGTGATTATTTTCGATTGGTCTTGTAAATATCAATCATGACTGATATCAAAAGAATTATATCGTGATAAAGTTGTAAGCCATATCGCCCAGCCCTAGATACTACAAAATGTTGCAAATATGAAATGTTGGAAAGAGAGTAAAGCCGGTGTGAAACTGTACTTGTCAGATGACACAAAGTCTGTTTTTATGTGGTTCAAAAAGATGTAGAAATAGGTATTTTATTTCCCGTCAAAAGCAGAAGTATCAGTAACAGTTACTCAGCAGTGTTCATATGTACTACAGTCACTCAGCTGCTCTTTTCTTTCTTTCTGCAACTAGGATTAGGGTTGCAAATGGGTGGAAAGTTTCCAGTAAATTTACCTCGGGAAGTTTGGAAATATTGACCATTTTTTTAATATTTAAAGTTGGACACCGTGATAAATCGAACTATAAGCTACATTCTTGTATGACAACAGAATGGCTAGCAGAACAGAAGGCAGAGGAAACTACACCTTTTCATTTACTATTTGCTACTTCAACTTTACACATCACAAAAAAGGTCCATTCGGATCGCTAACGTTGTTAGCATAAATCAATGTGATTTAACATGGAGAAAATGAGCATCACGGCTAAAGGAGAAATATTTTGGGTTCATTATGAGAGTGTGGTGGTACATAAAGCTAGCTAGCTGGAGATATTGGCCCCAAAATCATGTAAGAAGTAGAGGAACAGCTAGTCTGCTGGAGTAGTCTACAGTCATACAGTAACAAGTAATTACACATCTATTACACTTCAATACCATACATCAAATATATTTACCCCAGTAATATCATCAACACTTACCTGTCCTTCAGCTCAAATACTAGTGTGGCCTCAATAGTCCTGCTGTAGTGTGTAGCATGCTGCCAATTATCCCAGCATGTGATGGAGGAATGCACAGTGCAGGGTTGAAATTCTACTGAATTTGCATTAAATCAGTTTGTTTTAGCTAATAATCATGCTGCAAGATCTAGCATGTTGCATTCAATGTTTAGTCCCATTCATTTGCTGCAAGATCTAGCATGTTGCATTCAATGTTTAGTCCCATTCATTTGCTGCAAGATCTAGCATGTTGCATTCAATGTTTAGTCCCATTCATTTGCTGCAAGATCTAGCATGTTGCATTCAATGTTTAGTCCCATTCATTTGCTGCAAGATCTAGCATGTTGCATTCAATGTTTAGTCCCATTCATTTGCTGCAAGATCTAGCATGTTGCATTCAATGTTTAGTCCCATTCATTTGCTGCAAGATCTAGCATGTTGCATTCAATGTTTAGTCCCATTCATTTGCTGCAAGATCTAGCATGTTGCATTCAATGTTTAGTCCCATTCATTTGCTGCAAGATCTAGCATGTTGCATTCAATGTTTAGTCCCATTCATTTGCTGCAAGATCTAGCATGTTGCATTCAATGTTTAGTCCCATTCATTTGCTGCAAGATCTAGCATGTTGCATTCAATGTTTAGTCCCATTCATTTGCTGCAAGATCTAGCATGTTGCATTCAATGTTTAGTCCCATTCATTTGCTGCAAGATCTAGCATGTTGCATTCAATGTTTAGTCCCATTCATTTGCTGCAAGATCTAGCATGTTGCATTCAATGTTTAGTCCCATTCATTTGCTGCAAGATCTAGCATGTTGCATTCAATGTTTAGTCCCATTCATTTGCTGCAAGATCTAGCATGTTGCATTCAATGTTTAGTCCCATTCATTTGCTGCAAGATCAAGCATGTTGCATTCAATGTTTAGTCCCATTCATTTGCTGCAAGATCTAGCATGTTGCATTCAATGTTTAGTCCCATTCATTTGCTGCAAGATCTAGCATGTTGCATTCAATGTTTAGTCCCATTCATTTGCTGCAAGATCTAGCATGTTGCATTCAATGTTTAGTCCCATTCATTTGCTGCAAGATCTAGCATGTTGCATTCAATGTTTAGTCCCATTCATTTGCTGCAAGATCTAGCATGTTGCATTCAATGTTTAGTCCCATTCATTTACTGCAAGATCTAGCATGTTGCATTCAATGTTTAGTCCCATTCATTTACTGCAAGATCTAGCATGTTGCATTCAATGTTTAGTCCCATTCATTTGCTGCAAGATCTAGCATGTTGCATTCAATGTTTAGTCCCATTCATTTGCTGCAAGATCTAGCATGTTGCTTTCAATGTTTAGTCCCATTCATTTGCTGCAAGATCTAGCATGTTGCATTCAATGTTTAGTCCCATTCATTTGCTGCAAGATCTAGCATGTTGCATTCAATGTTTAGTCCCATTCATTTGCTGCAAGATCTAGCATGTTGCATTCAATGTTTAGTCCCATTCATTTGCTGCAAGATCTAGCATGTTGCATTCAATGTTTAGTCCCATTCATTTGCTGCAAGATCTAGCATGTTGCATTCAATGTTTAGTCCCATTCATTTGCTGCAAGATCTAGCATGTTGCATTCAATGTTTAGTCCCATTCATTTGCTGCAAGATCTAGCATGTTGCATTCAATGTTTAGTCCCATTCATTTGCTGCAAGATCTAGCATGTTGCATTCAATGTTTAGTCCCATTCATTTGCTGCAAGATCTAGCATGTTGCATTCAATGTTTAGTCCCATTCATTTACTGCAAGATCTAGCATGTTGCATTCAATGTTTAGTCCCATTCATTTACTGCAAGATCTAGCATGTTGCATTCAATGTTTAGTCCCATTCATTTACTGCAAGATCTAGCATGTTGCATTCAATGTTTAGTCCCATTCATTTGCTGCAAGATCTAGCATGTTGCATTCAATGTTTAGTCCCATTCATTTGCTGCAAGATCTAGCATGTTGCATTCAATGTTTAGTCCCATTCATTTGCTGCAAGATCTAGCATGTTGCATTCAATGTTTAGTCCCATTCATTTGCTGCAAGATCTAGCATGTTGCATTCAATGTTTAGTCCCATTCATTTGCTGCAAGATCTAGCATGTTGCATTCAATGTTTAGTCCCATTCATTTGCTGCAAGATCTAGCATGTTGCATTCAATGTTTAGTCCCATTCATTTGCTGCAAGATCTAGCATGTTGCATTCAATGTTTAGTCCCATTCATTTGCTGCAAGATCTAGCATGTTGCATTCAATGTTTAGTCCCATTCATTTGCTGCAAGATCTAGCATGTTGCATTCAATGTTTAGTCCCATTCATTTGCTGCAAGATCTAGCATGTTGCATTCAATGTTTAGTCCCATTCATTTGCTGCAAGATCTAGCATGTTGCATTCAATGTTTAGTCCCATTCATTTGCTGCAAGATCTAGCATGTTGCATTCAATGTTTAGTCCCATTCATTTGCTGCAAGATCTAGCATGTTGCATTCAATGTTTAGTCCCATTCATTTGCTGCAAGATCTAGCATGTTGCATTCAATGTTTAGTCCCATTCATTTGCTGCAAGATCTAGCATGTTGCATTCAATGTTTAGTCCCATTCATTTGCTGCAAGATCTAGCATGTTGCATTCAATGTTTAGTCCCATTCATTTGCTGCAAGATCTAGCATGTTGCATTCAATGTTTAGTCCCATTCATTTGCTGCAAGATCTAGCATGTTGCATTCAATGTTTAGTCCCATTCATTTGCTGCAAGATCTAGCATGTTGCATTCAATGTTTAGTCCCATTCATTTGCTGCAAGATCTAGCATGTTGCATTCAATGTTTAGTCCCATTCATTTGCTGCAAGATCTAGCATGTTGCATTCAATGTTTAGTCCCATTCATTTGCTGCAAGATCTAGCATGTTGCATTCAATGTTTAGTCCCATTCATTTGCTGCAAGATCTAGCATGTTGCATCAATGTTTAGTCCCATTCATTTGCTGCAGATCTAGCATGTTGCATTCAACTGTTTAGTCCC
>NC_084616.1:1417084-1456136 GCF_033978795.1 Nerophis ophidion
ATCCACTCACATTTAACACAACATTCACAACACTCTTTAACGTCCACTCACATTTAACACAACATTCACAACACTCTTTAACGTCCACTCACATTTAACACAACATTCACAACACTCTTTAACGTCCACTCACATTTAACACAACATTCACAACACTCTTTAACGTCCACTCACATTTAACACAACATTCACAACACTCTTTAACGTCCACTCACATTTAACACAACATTCACAACACTCTTTAACGTCCACTCACATTTAGCACAACATTCACAACACTCTTTAACGTCCACTCACATTTAACACAACATTCACAACACTCTTTAACGTCCACTCACATTTAACACAACATTCACAACACTCTTTAACGTCCACTCACATTTAACACAACATTCACAACACTCTTTAACGTCCACTCACATTTAACACAACATTCACAACACTCTTTAACGTCCACTCACATTTAGCACAACATTCACAACACTCTTTAACGTCCACTCACATTTAACACAACATTCACAACACTCTTTAACGTCCACTCACATTTAACACAACATTCACAACACTCTTTAACGTCCACTCACATTTAACACAACATTCACAACACTCTTTAACGTCCACTCACATTTAACACAACATTCACAACACTCTTTAACGTCCACTCACATTTAACACAACATTCACAACACTCTTTAACGTCCACTCACATTTAACACAACATTCACAACACTCTTTAACGTCCACTCACATTTAACACAACATTCACAACACTCTTTAACGTCCACTCACATTTAACACAACATTCACAACACTCTTTAACGTCCACTCACATTTAACACAACATTCACAACACTCTTTAACGTCCACTCACATTTAACACAACATTCACAACACTCTTTAACGTCCACTCACATTTAACACAACATTCACAACACTCTTTAACGTCCACTCACATTTAACACAACATTCACAACACTCTTTAACGTCCACTCACATTTAACACAACATTCACAACACTCTTTAACGTCCACTCACATTTAACACAACATTCACAACACTCTTTAACGTCCACTCACATTTAACACAACATCCAACACTCAACTTCCCACCAGACTACTTCTACATCTCATTCACTCCATCCAACTTCTTCATTCTTCACACATTCTATAAAACTCTGCTTTTCATGGAGAATAACTGTCAACCTTCATGAACAAACTACTAAAGCAGTCAAGTTGTCACCTTGTGTAAATGCTACATAAAAAGAGAATACAACAAATCCTTTTCAACTTATATTCAATTGAATAGACTGCAAAGACAAGATATTTCATCTTCACACTGACAAACTGTCTTATTTTGTTGCAAATATTAGCTCATTTGGAATTAGATGCCTGCAACATGTTCCAAAAAAGCTGGCACAAGTGGCAAAAGAGTGAGAAAGTTGAGGAATGTTCATCAAAGACTTATTGGGAACATCCCACAGGTGAACAGGCTAATTGGGAACAGGTGGGTGCCATGATTGGCTATAAAAGCAGCTTCCATGAAATGCTCACTCATTCACCAATAAGGACGGGGCGAGGGTCACCACTTTGTCAACAAATGTCTGAGAAAATGGTTTAAAAACAACATTTCTCAAGCAGCTATTGCAAGGAATTTAGGGATTTCACCATCTACACTCCGTAATATCATCAAAAGGTTCAGAGAATGTGGAGAAATCACTGCATGTAAGCCATGATATTACACAGCTTCCATGCCTCAGGTGCTACTGCATCAAAAAGCCACATCAGTGTATAAAGGATATCACCACATGGGCTCAGGAAAACTTGATAAAACCACTGTCAGTGACTACAGTTGGTCGCTACATCTGTAAGTGCAAGTTAAAACTCTACTATGTAAAGTCAAAGTCATTTATCAACAACACCCAGAAATGCTTCGCTGGGCCCGAGCTCATCAAAGATGGACTGATGCAAAGTGGAAAATTGTTCTGTGGTCTGACTTTGACCAAAGAGGAAAATAGACTGTTGTAGGGTGAAAAGTGTAGTCAGCATGTGTGATGGTATGGGGGTGTATTAGTGATTGTTGTAGGGTGAAAGTGTTGTAGTCAGCATGTGTGATGGTATGGGGGTGTATTAGTGATTGTTGTAGGGTGAAAGTGTTGTAGTCAGCATGTGTGATGGTATGGGGGTGTATTAGTGGTTGTTGTAGGGTGAAAGTGTTGTAGTCAGCATGTGTGATGGTATGGGGGTGTATTAGTGATTGTTGTAGGGTGAAAGTGTTGTAGTCAGCATGTGTGATGGTATGGGGGTGTATTAGTGATTGTTGTAGGGTGAAAGTGTTGTAGTCAGCATGTGTGATGGTATGGGGGTGTATTAGTGATTGTTGTAGGGTGAAAGTGTGGTAGTCAGCATGTGTGATGGTATGGGGGTGTATTAGTGATTGTTGTAGGGTGAAAGTGTTGTAGTCAGCATGTGTGATGGTATGGGGGTGTATTAGTGATTGTTGTAGGGTGAAAGTGTTGTAGTCAGCATGTGTGATGGTATGGGGGTGTATTAGTGATTGTTGTAGGGTGAAAGTGTTGTAGTCAGCATGTGTGATGGTATGGGGGTGTATTAGTGATTGTTGTAGGGTGAAAGTGTTGTAGTCAGCATGTGTGATGGTATGGGGGTGTATTAGTGATTGTTGTAGGGTGAAAGTGTGGTAGTCAGCATGTGTGATGGTATGGGGGTGTATTAGTGATTGTTGTAGGGTGAAAGTGTTGTAGTCAGCATGTGTGATGGTATGGGGGTGTATTAGTGATTGTTGTAGGGTGAAAGTGTTGTAGTCAGCATGTGTGATGGTATGGGGGTGTATTAGTGATTGTTGTAGGGTGAAAGTGTGGTAGTCAGCATGTGTGATGGTATGGGGGTGTATTAGTGATTGTTGTAGGGTGAAAGTGTTGTAGTCAGCATGTGTGATGGTATGGGGGTGTATTAGTGATTGTTGTAGGGTGAAAGTGTTGTAGTCAGCATGTGAAGTGAAGTGAATGGTATGGGGGTGTATTAGTGATTGTTGTAGGGTGAAAGTGTTGTAGTCAGCATGTGTGATGGTATGGGGGTGTATTAGTGATTGTTGTAGGGTGAAAGTGTTGTAGTCAGCATGTGTGATGGTATGGGGGTGTATTAGTGATTGTTGTAGGGTGAAAGTGTTGTAGTCAGCATGTGTGATGGTATGGGGGTGTATTAGTGATTGTTGTAGGGTGAAAGTGTTGTAGTCAGCATGTGTGATGGTATGGGGGTGTATTAGTGGCCAAGGCATGGCTAACTTACACATCTGTGAAGGCACCATTAATGCTGAAAGGTACATACAGCTTTTGGAGCAACATATGTTGTTATCATGGACGCCCCTGCTTATTTCAGCAAGACAATGCCAAACCACGCGTTACAACAGCGTGGCTTCATAGTAAAAGAGTGCGGGTACTAGACTGGCCTGCCTGTAGTCCAGACATTGAAAATGTGTGAAGGGAGACTGTTGAACAACTTAAGCTGTACATCAAGCAAGAATGGGAAAGAATTCCACTTCAAAAATGTGTCTCCTCAGTTCCCAAACCTGCACTGAGTGTTGTTCAAAGGAAAGGCCATGTAACACACTGGTAAAAATGCCTTTTTTGACATGTGTTGCTGCCATTACATTCTAACTTCATGATTATTTGCAAAAATAAGACAGTTTGTCAGTGTGAAGATGAAATATCTTGTCTTTGCAGTCTATTCAATTGAATATAAGTTGAAAAGGATTTGTTGTATTCTCTTTTTATTTAGTATTTACCAGGGACGTCACTAGACCTAATACTTTACTGGGGCACAAATAATTCATGTGAGCGTGCAAAGCGCGCAAGCAGCAACATCTTTAGCACTTATTTATCACAAAAAATACATAAATAGTGCTTTAAACTCTGAAATCCTATCAGATGATGTTGTATGGATCTTTGATCAACCACCTGAAATGAACTCATGCATTTGACCTACTTGTGCACTTTTTTACTCCAGACTTCTAAACTGCTACTGGTAAAAGCAAAAAGGAAGAGCAATGAATCTTTTTGAAATATTTATTGCAGTAATCATCTGCAAATTTAACATCTACAAAAGTAAAACAAAGAATAAAGCACCCCTACATCTCTGGGTTCTTTTATATGATTTAATTTCCATTTATGGCAATGTGGCTAATCCTATTTCAGACACACAAAACTATCAAATATACACACAACAATGAAGCCACAGTATTAGAATAAATGAACAACTGTTGTGTGTTCAGGGAATCATTTTCTGAGAAGTAAACTGTAACGTCTCCTTTTCATTTTTGCAAAGTGGTCAATCACTCTGGACAGACATGCAAATATTACAGTAACTGTTATACAGTTGACCAGTGGTTCCCAACTGCTGGCTCCTCACATAAAAGTGGATTGTGGGTCATTTTCAGTCACATGTGTGCATGAAAAAAAAAAATTTTTACGGAGGAAAAAATATAAATTGTGGCAACAAAACCAGATATTTTTAGCCTTTTTTCTAGTGACTATTAGTGAGTATTTTAGCAAAAGGCAAAGCGACTAACAAGTTGGAGGAGGACTCAGGACAGACATGGAAATATATTTAAAAGAAATCTAAATGGGGCAACAAAACCCGATATTTTCAGCCATCTTTCTGAAAACAAATACAGAAATGTTACTATTTTTTCTGCTGACAAAACAAGATTATTTTAGTCCAAGTCACACTGATTAACAAGACAAGTCTACTGTGCTATTTTTCTGTGAAATAAACTTGAATGATTTAAAAATGTGGCTCACAACTTGATGATATGGAAAAATGTTTTTCTTCCTGCAGATAAAGCATTTGAGAAGCACTCAACTCACACATGCTGACTCCAAATCATCTTTGATGCAGAAGCAGCAGACAATAACCAACATGATGTTTCATGTTCATTGGAAATTCCCCCGACAGCTCGTACAGCAAATGAATATGTTTGTCTTGATACAAGGAATAATGTTAGCTAACTTAGCATCAACTTAAGACAATGATGTTGCCTAGCTAGCGAGGACTTCACTTACATCTCTCATTCCTGCTGCTTCTTCTCTGCTGCGGGACAATAACTTTCTTAAATCCATCTGGGAGTTACAGTTTGAGTCAAATCCAAATCAAAATAATGTAATTAACAAATTGTTGTTGGCTAACGTCACCTACCTTCGCGACCACTCTCTCTCTCTCTCTCAACCACCATATTAATTAGCCATGTGCTCATTGTTACGTGGAGTGAATACAGTAGCAATCAATTACCATACTAAGTAGTATGTGCGCTGTTGTCTATGTTATGTAGACTTAAAACTCTGAAGCGTTTTTTTTTAATGGTGAAATTTTTACTGGGGCACTGCAGATTTCACTGGGGCTCGTGCCCCAGTGAAATCTGTCTGGCGACGCCCCTGGCATTTACACAAGGTGACAACTTGACTGCTTGTGTACTTTGTATAGTGTCCCCTCCATTTGACTGCTTAACATAGACACAGGACATCAGACATGTTGCAACACAAAGATTCAGGGCTGGCGCCGTCTGATTTTGATACCAAAACAAGTCTAGGATGATATCGGCTTACATGAACCACGTCCAATACAAGCAGTCTTGCAGCGTGGGAGGAGTTAGCAGCTACACAACAGCTAAGCACACACTAGCACAGAAGCTAGACATTGCTAATAATCATTTATCAACGTTGTCACGTTTGTCAACATCAACAAGATTCAAACTCTTAAAGTTATGTTGCTTACATATGCAAGGTCTCCAAAGCAGTATTACTGTAGTCCAGTAACAAACGTGTCCGCATCACTCAACTTACTTTCATGAATCAGTGGCCACTAGATGTCGCCAAAAAACAATTACCACTCCACTTCAGCTTAAAGACAGCATACATCCATTCCAGACAGTTAATAATATTTCATATCTACCATTGTTCTCTGGCTCTTTCACTTCATGCAACCTTTTCTAAAATTCCACATTAATAAATGATACAAGTTTGTCTGTTTTGTTGTATAAATGAATGGTATCGGCAAACACTCAAAGATCCAATATTCAGGGCTTCCTAAACATTTTGACCAGGGGGGGTCTCCACTAAAGTATTTACACACCATTACTGTATTTTTGGGATTATAAATCGCACCGGCCGAAAATGCATAATAAAGAAGGAAAAAAACATATACAAGTCGCACTGGAGTATAAATCGCATTTTTGGGGGAAATGTATTTGATAAAAGCCAACAGCAAGAAAAGACATTTGAAAGGCAATTTAAAAACATATAGAACATGCTATACCTTTACCAAACTATCTCTCACTCCTAATCCATAAATCTTCTTCCTGGATGTGGCTTCTAAACAACTCTGACAACTCCAAAGGTAAACAATGCGCCACTTCCTCTTCTATCGGTACGTCACTATATTTTACGGTAATGTGTAAATAATTTCCCATATAAGTCGCACCCGAGTATAAGTCGCACCCCCGGCCAAACTGTGAAAAAAACTGCGATTTATAATCTGAAAAATACGGTAGTAAAATACTCTTGATTTGAATCATGTTCAATAATTACATCTGCAGTTTAATAGAACAAACCTTGTTAAATGATAATAAAACATGCTAATGACTTTGATTATTATCAAGGCTTGGGTCAGGCTGATTGCAAAAAATGAGTACCATATTTTCCAAACTATGAGTCGCAGTTTTTTTCATAGTTTGGCCGTGGGTGCGACTTATGTGTGAAATTATTAACACATTACCGTAAAATCCATCCATCCATCATCTTCCGCTTATCCGAGGTCGGGTCGCGGGGGCAACAGCCTAAGCAGGGAAACCCAGACTTCCCTCTCCCCAGCCACTTCGTCTAGCTCTTCCCGGGGGATCCCGAGGCGTTCCCAGGCCAGCCGGGAGACATAGTCTTCCCAACGTGTCCTGGGTCTTCCCCGTGGCCTCCTACCGGTTGGACGTGCCCTAAACACCTCCCTAGGGAGGCGTTCGGGTGGCATCCTGACCAGATGCCCGAACCACCTCATCTGGCTCCTCTCCATGTGGAGGAGCAGCGGCTTTACTTTGAGTTCCTCCCGGATGGCAGAGCTTCTCACCCTATCTCTAAGGGAGAGACCCCCTACACGGTGGAGGAAACTCATTTGGGCCGCTTGTACCCGTGATCTTATCCTTTCGGTCATGACCCAAAGCTCATGACCATAGGTGAGGATGGGAACGTAGATCGACCGGTAAATTGAGAGCTTTGCCTTCCGGCTCAGCTCCTTCTTCACCACAACGGATCGATACAACGTCCGCATTACTGAAGACGCCGCACCAATCCGCCTGTCGATCTCACCATCCACTCTTCCCTCACTCGTGAACAAGACTCCCAGGTACTTGAACTCCTCCACTTGGGGCAGGGTCTCCTCCCCAACCCGGAGATGGCACTCCACCCTTTTCCGGGCGAGAACCATGGACTCGGACTTGGAGGTGCTGATTCTCATTCCGGTCGCTTCACACTCGGCTGCGAACCGATCCAGTGAGAGCTGAAGATCCCGGCCAGATGAAGCCATCAGGACTACATCATCTGCAAAAAGCAGAGACCTAATCCCGTGGCCACCAAACCGGAACCCCTCAACGCCTTGACTGCGCCTAGAAATTCTGTCCATAAAAGTTATGAACAGAATGGGTGACAAAGGACAGCCTTGGCGGAGTCCAACTCTCACTGGAAACGTGTCCGACTTACTGCCAGCAATGCGGACCAAGCTCTGACACTGATCATACAGGGAGCGGACCGCCACAATAAGACAGTCCGATACCCCATACTCTCTGAGCACTCCCCACAGGACTTCCCGAGGGACACGGTCGAATGCCTTCTCCAAGTCCACAAAGCACATGTAGACTGGTTGGGCAAACTCCCATGCACCCTCAAGAACCCTGCCCAGAGTATAGAGCTGGCCCACAGTTCCACGACCAGGACGAAAACCACACTGTTCCTCCTGAATCCGAGGTTCCACTATCCGACATACCGTAAAATATCAAATAATATTATTAATCTCATTCGCAGAAGAGACGAAGAAAATGTCAGCAATCGTCACACACACATCAGCCAATAAGAATTTGGCGGGGGAGGGTCATGGCAGAAGTGCATTGTGGGTCATGGGATGCTAACTGCTATATGCTATATGCTACTGCCCTAGCTATTAAAATGGATCATTTCATGGTCGGCTATAACTTATAAAAAGTGAGAAGGGCTGAAGAAAAATGGCGTTGAAAAGGAGATCATGTAGTGCAGATGACAAGCTGGATGTAGTGAAATATTTGGCAGAAAAGGACAAGAGGAAGCGGCACAGTGTTTACCTTTGGAGTTGTCAGAGTTGTTTAGAAGCCACATCCAGGAAGAAGATTTATGGATTAGGAGTGAGAGATAGTTTGGTAAAGGTATAGCATGTTCTATATGTTCTAGTTTTTTGAATGACTCTTAGGTTAACATAGCAGTTGCTTATTTATGCCTCATATAAGCTACACTTATTCAGCCTCTTCTTCACTATTCTTTATTTATTTTAAATTGCCTTTCAAATGTCTATTCTTGCTGTTGGATTTTATCAAATACATTTCCCCCAATAATGCGACTTATACTTCAGTGCGACTTATAAATAAATGGGTTGTACTTGTAAAGCACTTTTCTACCTTCAAGGTACTCAAAGTGCTTTGACACTACTTCCACATTCACACACACATTCACACACTGATGGAGGGAGCTGCCATGCAAGGCGCCAACCAGCACCCATCAGGAGCAAGGGTGAAGTGTCTTGCTCAAGGACACAACGGACGTGATGAGGTTGGGATTAGGTGGGGATTGAACCAGGGACCCTCAGGTTGCACACGGTCACTCTTCCACTGCGCCTCACCTTCTTTATTATGCATTTTTCGGCAGGTGTGACTTGTACTCCGGAGCGATTTATACTCTGAAAAATACGGTACTAATCAAATGTACTGCAGAAGAAGGGACACTGAAGAAAAATAAAGGTACATACAATTATGAATACATTCCAACTAAATTAATAATAACTAACATTTATGATTCTTAAATAAACTGTCAGTAAAGTTGAAGTGCAAATGAAAATGTTGTCATATTTTTTGCACTTGAGAAAATTGTCAATGACTTTAGACTTGAAGAGAATTGCTAGCTTGAAGTAAAATGCTGTCAACAATTAGGGAATGATGACACAAGCAATATGTACATCGTATTTTAATATTCATACCAATAGGCTCTTTCCACTAATAAATGCTGGTCACCTTCTGTCAGCCAAGTACTAAAACACACGTTTGTATTTAAAGCACTTCTGTTTGAAATGTATCAACACAAATAAATCAATACTCCGATTGTAAAGAAAGAATTACTTAGACATAAAAGTGTGAGTAGAAATGTATCATCTTCTTTTGGGATGATATAAAGATGAGTTCATCATTTGGGTTATTACACTGTAAGTACTGTACTGGAGGAATCTGTCAAACGTATGTTTGGTCTTGTAGGAGAGAAAAAAGTCTCATCATTTCAACACCTTTAATAAAACAAAGCAATATCAGTAAATACAAACAAAGAGTCTAATAATGGGTGATAATGAGAAGAGAGAAATATGAAAGTACAATTGTGAAACTGTACTAAGGATGGCTACTTTCACTTTTTAGCCCCGGCTGTGTTTTTCTTTGCTGTAACACATGCTGACTTGTCAAATATTTTCTTTTCATTTACACTCTTAATATTTTCTTACACTTCTGAGTCTCACTTGCAAGGACACACTCCTTTCAGTGTGTTGCTGCAGCCAGGAAGTAGTCTTTGCCATGATGTTAAATGTTCTAGTCTTGTACTGTAAGCATTGTACTTTTTACACACTGTCACTTACCAAATACGGAGGTGTTGATGTCGCCATGTAAGATTGCTAATGCTAATCAGTAGCATGTATATGGCCTATCTAATGCAAATTAGCATTGAGCTAGCACATTATGGAAAAGTGGAAGCTTGCTTTGGAGCACTTTTCCATCTGAGAGGTTGGTTTTGTTGGCTCCTGCAAAAGTACCAAACTTAGTAGCCATCCCTAAACTAGCACGTGTCGGTATCTATCCGTCAAGAGCATTCACTTTGAGAAGTAGTCTTTGCCATGACGTTAAATGTCTCAGTCTCTTCCTTTGTTGGGTCCTACAATGTGTTTATACTGTAAATATTGTACTTTTTACACACCTAAACATGGAGGTGTTGACGTCGCCATGTAAAATTGCTAATGCTAATTAGTAACATGCATAAGGCGTATCTATTGCAACTTAGCATTGAGCTAGTGCATTATGGGAAAGTGGAGGCTTGCTTTGGAGCGCTTTTCCATCTGAGAGGTTGGTTTTGTTGGCTCCTGTAAAAGTATCAAACTTAGTAGCCATCCCTAAAGTAGCATGTGTTGGTATCTATCCGTCAAGAGCATTCGCTTTGAGAAGTAGTCTTTGCCATGATGTTAAATGTTCTAGTCTTGTCCTAAGTGTTTGTACTGTAAGTATTGTACTTTTTACACACTGTCACTTACCAAATACGGGGGTGTTGATGTCGCCATGTAAAATTGCTAATGCTAATCAGTAGCATGTATATGGCCTATCTAATGCAAATTAGCATTGAGCTAGCACATTATGGAAAAGTGGAGGCTTGCTTTGGAGCACTTTTCACTCAGAGAGGTTGGTTTTGTTGGCTCCTGCAAAAGTACTGAACTTAGTAGCCATCCCTAAACTAGCACGTGTCGGTATCTATCCGTCAAGAGCGTTCGCTTTGAGAAGTAGTCTTTGCCATGACGTTAAATGTCTCAGTCTCTTCCTTTGTTGGGTCCTACAAAGTGTTTATACTGTAAATATTGTACTTTTTACACACCTAAACACGGAGGTGTTGACGTCGCCATGTAAAATTGCTAATGCTAATTAGTAACATGCATAAGGCGTATCTATTGCAAATTAGCATTGAGCTAGTGCATTATGGGAAAGTGGAAGCTTGCTTTGGAGCGCTTTTCCATCTGAGAGGTTGGTTTTGTTGGCTCCTGTAAAAGTACCAAACTTAGTAGCCATCCCTAAAGTAGCATGTGTTGGTATCTATCCGTCAAGAGCATTCGCTTTGAGAAGTAGTCTTTGCCATGACGTTAAATGTCCTAGTCTTGTCGTAAGTGTTTGTACTGTAAGTATTGTACTTTTTACACACTGTCACTTACCAAATACGGAGGTGTTGACGTCGCCATGTAAAATTGCTAATGCTAATCAGTAGCATGTATATGGCGTATCTAATGCACATTAGCATCGAGCTAGTGCATTATGGAAAAGTGGAAGCTTGCTTTGGAGCGCTTTTCCATCAGAGAGGTTGGTTTTGTTGGCTCCTGCAAAAGTACTGAACTTAGTAGCCATCCCTAAACTAGCACGTGTTGTTTTCTATCCGTCAAGAGCATTCGCTTTGAGAAGTAGTCTTTGCCATGACGTTAAATGTCTCAGTCTCGTCCTTTGTTGGGTCCTACAAAGTGTTTATACTGTAAATATTGTACTTTTTACACACCTAAACACGGAGGTGTTGACGTCGCCATGTAAAATTGCTAATGCTAATTAGTAACATGCATAAGGCGTATCTATTGCAAATTAGCATTGAGCTAGTGCATTATGGGAAAGTGGAGGCTTGCTTTGGAGCGCTTTTCACTCAGAGAGGTTGGTTTTGTTGGCTCCTGCAAAAGTACCAAACTTAGTAGCCATCCCTAAACTAGCACGTGTTGGTATTTATCCGTCAAGAGCATTCGCTTTGAGAAGTAGTCTTTGCCATGACGTTAAATGTCCCAGTCTCGTCCTTTGTTGGGCCCTACAGAATGTTTATACTGTAAATATTGTACTTTTTACACACCTAAACACGGAGGTGTTGACGTCGCCATGTAAAATTGCTAATGCTAATTAGTAACATGCATAAGGCGTATCTATTGCAAATTAGCATTGAGCTAGTGCATTATGGAAAAGTGGAGGCTTGCTTTGGAGCGCTTTTCCATCTGAGAGGTTGGTTTTGTTGGCTCCTGCAAAAGTACCAAACTTAGTAGCCATCCCTAAACCAGCATGTGTTGGTATCTATCCGTCAAGAGCATTCGCTTTGAGAAGTAGTCTTTGCCATGATGTTAAATGTCCTAGTCTTGTCCTAAGTGTTTGTACTGTAAGCATTGTACTTTTTACACACTGTCACTTACCAAATACGGAGGTGTTGACGTCGCCATGTAAGATTGCTAATGCTAATCAGTAGCACGTATATGGCCTATCTAATGCAAATTAGCATTGAGCTAGCACATTATGGGAAAGCAGAGGATTGCTTTCGAGCGCTTTTCACTCAGAGAGGTTGGTTTTGTTGGCTCCTGCAAAAGTACCAAACTTAGTAGCCATCCCTAAACTAGCACGTGTTGTTTTCTATCCGTCAAGAGCATTCGCTTTGAGAAGTAGTCTTTGCCATGACGTTAAATGTCTCAGTCTCGTCCTTTGTTGGGTCCTACAAAGTGTTTATACTGTAAATATTGTACTTTTTACATACCTAAACACGGAGGTGTTGACGTCGCCATGTAAAATTGCTAATGCTAATCAGTAGCATGTATATGGCGTATCTAATGCACATTAGCATCGAGCTAGTGCATTATGGAAAAGCAGAAGATTGCTTTCGAGCGCTTTTCAATCAGAGAGGTTGGTTTTGTTGGCTCCTGTAAAAGTACTGAACTTAGCAGCCATCCCTGAACCAGCACGTTTTGGTATTTATCTGTCAAGAGCGCTCGCTTTGAGGTCCAACGCTCACATTGTTTTTCACAGACGTCTGCTTGGTACCTCGACTGTAGCTGGACCTTCTTGGCGATTGGAATGGTGGGAAAAGAGCGTTGAAGAAGTGAAGAAACGTAAGGCCGTTAAATGGTGATGGAATGTTGTCGAAGTTTGGCCAGGAGGAACTCGTGGGTCAGGTTATGTCTGGTGATGATCCCCACCATCTGGAAGCGGGAATGAAGCGTGAGAAGAGGACAGAGGACAGAGGCTGAGGGACAAGAAGGACTCACTTCTCCCACGGCGTTGACCACAGGTAAATGTCGCAGGCCCATGGTCCTGAAGAGGTTGAAGACCTGCGAGATGCGGGTGCTGGGCGACACGGTGTAAGGACACGGGTTCATGTAAGGAGTCACGTCCTGCAGACACAGGAAGTCATCTGGGGAACCTAATATGGTCACGGCTGCCAAACTGTACCCACCACGATCATGCGGGGGCTGAGCTGGGTCAGGTCCAGGTCGTGGATGTCGGGGTAGCGGGGGTAGTCTTCTGTCATCTCTGCGTACGTCAACCTGGGCTGGCTGGCACTCTGATGACAGGAAACTTAGCAAGACCACAAACTACTAATAACCTCATCAACATGTATCGCCATGATCAATGTCCATGGAGATGTGTTTGCTTCTTAGTCAGAATAAACAGGAAGTATGCAAGCAAGGTTGGTTGCATGAACAAAGTCACTCGCTCTCTGGTAACCAGGAAGTGATCAGTGATCACGCCCCAGCATCAACTATCATGTTTGGTTGACTCTTTGCATGGAGCCAGAAGAGGAAGTCAACATGAAGAAATTGTGGATAAAAGAGGAGAAGTCACCTGGACATGTGACCCCGGACCCCCTGCTCTAGTTGATGAAGTCTATGTAGTGCTTGGCTTCACCTTGCATGATAATATAATATAATGCATGCAGAGGTGGACTTAGAACCAATTTGTAGACAAATGATAGTATTTAAAAATGTTGATAAGTATACAATGCTATTTAAAAATGTTGATAAGTATACAATGCTATTTAAGAATGTTGATAAGTATACAATGCTATTTAAAAATGTTGATAAGTATACAATGCTATTTAAGAATGTTGATAAGTATACAATGCTATTTAAAAATGTTGATAAGTATACAATGCTATTTAAGAATGTTGATAAGTATACAATGCTATTTAAGAATGTTGATAAGTATACAATGCTATTTAAAAATGTTGATAAGTATACAATGCTATTTAAGAATGTTGATAAGTATACAATGCTATTTAAGAATGTTGATAAGTATACAATGCTATTTAAGAATGTTGATAAGTATACAATGCTATGCAGAGGTGGACTTAGAACAGTTTTATACACAAATGATACAATCTATGAATGTTAATAAGGAGACAATGTTATGCAGAGGTGTACTTATATACATTTTGTACAAAAACTAAACTATGTATATTTGCTGTGGAGAATGTGTGTGTGTGTGTGTGTGTGTGTTCTTCCTGGGGGGCATAAAAGACAATAATTGAGAAGCACTGCCCTGGGTTGAAACAAAGACATCCCATAACTTCAACTTGTCTTCTAAGTGTGTTTATTTGCCAAACTACCGGGAATTCTGGCCTATAAGCCGCTACTTGTTTGCTACTCTTAGATCCCTACAATTGTTCTACGCTGGCGGCCATAAGGCAAACAGTTGTCATAAAACACATTGTTTGTGCTCTGGCGCCATCTTTTGGAGCAGTTCTCTTACTGCAGGTCCTGCTGGGTGACACTCTGCTGTTTCCCGCCGTTTAAAGCTCTGAACCCAAACCGTCTTCAATCCATCCGTAGCGTTTCTACTCATATGGATTCTTCTTTCATCACTCCCAGCAACGTTTGTGACTTTTACAATATAACTAAAACAAGTCTTTCTTACTAGAGCGTTCCCTGTGTGATGTCTGCAGGAGTGTTTTCATGCATAAATGACCATAGCACATACAAATAGCTCAATAAAGTACTATCGACCTATCTATTTGTACGTGCTATCGTAATGTAATCAAGCTAGCGTCGTAAGCAGCTAATAAGCTAACACGTTTACAAGTATCTGTGTAGTAATATTAACTTACAATGACATTCTTTTTGTAGTGTTTCACTTTCTGAAATCCCTCAGTAAATTCAGCAGAACGTCAGAGTGGAGTGTTTGAGTCTGATTAGCTGATTGGAGAACTAGCTTGTGCAGCTAGTGCGTCCATGACCATGACTTCTGTTTTGTTTGATCAGCCGTTTTACTGCCCTGTTATAGACACTGTTTGGAAACAATTAAGGTACATTTCACAAGGTATATATCTGCGGCTACTACAAACCCCGTTTCCATATGAGTTGGGAAATTGTGTTAGATGTAAATATAAACAGAATACAATGATTTGCAAATCCTTTTCAAGCCATATTCAGTTGAATATGCTACAAAGACAACATATTTGATGTTCAAACTCTTAAACTTGATTTTTTTTTGCAAATAATAATTAACTTAGAATTTCATGGCTGCAACACGTGCCAAAGTAGTTGGGAAAGGGCATGTTCACCACTGTGTTACATCACCTTTTCTTTTAACAACACTCAATAAACATTTGGGAACTGAGGAAACTAATTGTTGAAGCTTTGAAAGTGGAATTCTTTCCCATTCTTGTTTTATGTAGAGCTTCAGTCCTTCAACAGTCCGGGGTCTCCGCTGTCCTATTTTACGCTTCATAATGCGCCACACATTTTCCATGGGAGACAGGTCTGGACTGCAGGCGGGCCAGGAAAGTACCCACACTCTTTTTTTATGAAGCCACCTTGTTGTAACACATGCTGAATGTGGCTTAGCATTGTCTTGCTGAAATAAGCAGGGGCGTCCATGAAAAAGACGGCGCCTACATGGCAGCATATGTTGTTCCAAAACCTGTATGTACCTTTCAGCATTAATGGTGCCTTCACAGATGTGTAAGTTACCCATGTCTTGTTCACTAATACACCCCCATACCATCACACATGCTGGCTTTTACACTTTGTGTCGATAACAGTCTGGATGGTTCGCTTCTCCTTTGGTCCGGATGACACCATGTCGAATATTTCCAAAAACAATCTGAAATGTGGACTCGTCAGACCACAGAACACTTTTCCACTTTGCATCAGTCCATCTTAGATGATCTCGGGCCCAGACAAGCCGGCGGTGTTTCTGGATGTTGTTGATAAATGGCTTTCGCTTTGCACAGTAGAGCTTTAACTTGCACGGACAGATGTAGCGACAAACTGTATTTAGTGACAGTGGTTTTCTGAAGTGTTCCTGAGTCCATGTGGTGATATCCTTTAGAGATTGATGTCAGTTTTTGATACAGTGCCGTCTGAGGGATGGAAGGTCACGGTCATTCAATGTTGGTTTCCGGCCATGCTGCTTACGTGGAGTGATTTCTCCAGATTCTCTGAACCTTTTGATGATATTATGGAGCGTAGATGTTGAAATCCCTAAATTTCTTGCAATGTCACTTTGAGAAAGGTTGTTCTTAAACTGTTTGACTATTTGCTCACACAGTTGTGGACAAAGGGGTGTACCTCGCCCCATCCTTTCTTGTGGAAGACTGAGCATTTTTTGGGAAGCTGCTTTTATAGCCAATCATGGCACCCACCTGTTCCCAATTAGCCTGCACACCTGTGGGATGTTCCAAATAAGTGTTTGATGAGCATTCCTCAACTTGATCAGTATTTATTGCCACCTTTCCCAACTTCTTTGTCACGTGTTGCTGGCATCAAATTCTAAAGTTAATGATTATTTGCAAAAACAAAAAAGTTTATGAGTTTGAACATGAAATATGTTGTCTTTGTAGCATATTCAACTGAATATGGCTTGAAAAGGATTTGCAAATCATTGTATTCTGTTTATATTTACATCTAACACCATTTCCCAACTCATATGGAAAATAATGTTTCCCTTCTAAAATGTAGTGGGTGCAGCTTATATGCCGATGTGCTCTATAGTCCAGAAACTAGGGTACTTCTGGGTAAAACTTGCCAAAAATACCTTCATATGCCGGTTATCTGTTTGGCCATTTTGCCTGATTTGTTGATGGTTTTGAAAGCAATATCGATTCTTACCGACTGGTTCTCAGCGTAACAGACGCCTCTCATGAGCAGGTTGACCAGCTGAGAGCGCAGGATGAGGCCGTGGAAGGTCAGCGGTCGGAAACGCTCCTCCATGGTCCACTCCTCGCTGGGGGACTGGTCTGGGCACAGGTTGGGGTACGGCATATGCCTAAACATGGCGTAGAACTGGATGGTGAATAGTAGCAGGCATGGGAGTTCAACTTCATGAAAAAGACTGAAAATAAGAGTAGAAATAATGATGTCCGCTACTGTCTTGTTGTAAAACACCAATGAAAATGACATGTAGCATTTAGACGGGCTACACTGTCGCAGAACTCATCCAGGGCTCCAATTTACAGGACCGCCCTCATCAATTGTCCGAAAGCAATTGACCAACATCTGACCGCCCTTGATGTTTTACTTGTTAATGGTCGAGGGATGTATTAATAAATGCTATAATGATAACGTGTGATAAAATTCCAGACGGTTAGTCATACGTCTCATTTTTTAATTGCTGAAAAACTGTCATTTATTAATTAATGCATTTTAGGCAACAGGAAGTCAGGCGTGGTTTGGTTTGATAATCATGGTGGAGCAGATTTCCCCTCGGAGTAAACAAAGCCAAGTGCTTGGTTTAAGCTCAAATTCCCTCGCTTCCCTGCAGTGTTTAGATGGAGACAGGTGTGTCCCAACACTGAAAGTATACCCTGCAGTGTTTAGATGGAGACAGGTGTGTCCCAACACTGAAAGTATACCCTGCAGTGTTTAGATGGAGACAGGTGTGTCCCAACACTGAAAGTATACCCTGCAGTGTTTAGATGGAGACAGGTGTGTCCCAACACTGAAAGTATACCCTGCTGTGTTTAGATGGAGACAGGTGTGTCCCAACACTGAAAGTATACCCTGCAGTGTTTAGATGGAGACAGGTGTGTCCCAACACTGAAAGTATACCCTGCAGTGTTTAGATGGAGACAGGTGTGTCCCAACACTGAAAGTATACCCTGCAGTGTTTAGATGGAGACAGGTGTGTCCCAACACTGAAAGTATACCCTGCAGTGTTTAGATGGAGACAGGTGTGTCCCAACACTGAAAGTATACCCTGCAGTGTTTAGATGGAGACAGGTGTGTCCCAACACTGAAAGTATACCCTGCAGTGTTTAGATGGAGACAGGTGTGTCCCAACACTGAAAGTATACCCTGCAGTGTTTAGATGGAGACAGGTGTGTCCCAACACTGAAAGTATACCCTGCAGTGTTTAGATGGAGACAGGTGTGTCCCAACACTGAAAGTATACCCTGCAGTGTTTAGATGGAGACAGGTGTGTCCCAACACTGAAAGTATACCCTGCAGTGTTTAGATGGAGACAGGTGTGTCCCAACACTGAAAGTATACCCTGCTGTGTTTAGATGGAGACAGGTGTGTCCCAACACTGAAAGTATACAACACACTATTTGATGTTGCTTTTATTTTCCCAACTCAGCTGCTGTGACTGAGAGTTAACACGCAGCAGGTGATGGATGTCACAACATGTTTATAAAGTCTTTACTTTGTTTACTGGGATGTTCACTCCTCCTTCATTTAACTGCTGTCAATCTTTATTTTTGTTGGCCAAACTGTTGCACTGATGGGAGGGAGGCGTTGGAGAAGAACAAGGCTCGTTTATTAGACTTCACATTCATTAGCTAAACTGTTTGGTGTTTTAATTTTGATATCAAAAAGTAAACACCATGTTTTTAGACATTACTTGTGTATTTTTCATGTCGCAAAGGTGTTACTTTAAAAATCACTCATGTGACACAGCATTTTGTTAATGAGTTATTATGTATAGTTAATTCCTATATGACATATTTCTGCTCAAACTCTTAATGGATCTGTCCAGATACAGAATCTACATATAAATGTACATAACATAACTCCCTCTATTAAAATTTAAAAATAAGAGGCGTCATGTAATGACAAAAAGTTGACAAGTTTATATTAATAATGAATTTTAAAAAACTGTTTACACACACACACATATATATATATATATGTATGTATGTGTGGGAAAAATCACAAGACTGCTTCATCTCTACAGAACTGTTTCATGAGGGAACCCCTCATGAAACAGTTCTGTAGAGATGAAGTAGTCTTGTGATTTTTCCCACACATACATATTGCGCTCTACCACGGTATCGAGCACTATTCTCTGGATAATCCAATCAAGACATATATATATATATATATATATATATGTATGTAGTGTATATGCCTGGAAAGACAATCATGTTTGCCTTGGTGCCCTAAAATATGAGCCCTGCTTTAAGGCAACACTTGCCTTGACGTTAAAAAGTGAAAATTGGAGGTGAGTGGAATCACATGTGGCCCTGCGATGAGGTGGCGACTTGTCTAGGGTGCACCCCGCCTTCCACCCGATTGTAGCTGAGATAGGCACCTAAGCCCCCCGCGACCCCAAAGGAAATAAGCGGTAGAAATGGATGGATGGATAGAATCCCATGCCTGCCACAACCATGTGTGTTCTTAAATGTGTATTCCAGTTTTGATGTGGTCTTCCATGGTGAAGAAGTCTAATGAATGTTTTATTACATTAGTCCAAATGTGTCCAACATTGTGGGTTTGCTGGACGTGGTCCACATGGCTAACAGAAACATCTCTGCCATCTTAAATGGGTTGTACTTGTATAGCGCTTTTCTACCTTCAAGGTACTCAAAGTGCTTTGACACTACTTCCACATTCACACACACATTCACACACTGATGGAGGGAGCTGCCATGCAAGGTGCTAACCAGCACCCATCAGGAGCAAGGGTGAAGTGTCTTGCTCAGGACACAACGGACGTGACGAGGTTGGTACTAGGTGGGATTTGAACCAGGGACCCTTGGGTTGCGCACGGCCACTCTCCCACTACGCCACGCCGTCCCATCTTCCACTGGTTCTTTATATATGCATCTTCTCTTCTCTTCTACGACACTTTTGTGAATTGTGTGAATTATATTTATATAGCGCTTTTCTCTAGTGACTCAAAGCGCTTTACATAGTGAAACCCAATATCTAAGTTACATTTAAAGCAGTGTGGGTGGCACTGGGAGCAGGTGGGTAAAGTGTCTTGCCCAAGGACACAACGGCAGTGACTAGGATGGCGGAAGCGGGAATCGAACCTGCAACCCTCAAGTTGCTGGCACGGCCACTCTACCAACCGCTTCTTGGTTCCATGACCCGCCCTTTCTTGCCTCTGACTGGCCTGTCCCTAATGTCAACCAATGGTGACACATCACCATAACGTAACCAACCATGATGTTCTAATATATCAGGGGTCGGCAACCCAAAATGTTGAAAGAGCCATTTTGGACCAAAAATACAAAAACAAATCTGTCTGGAGCTGCAAAAAATTGAAAGCCATATTACATACAGATAGTGTGTCATGAGATATAAATTGAATTATGAGGACTTAAAGGAAACTAAATGAGCTCATATATAGCTACAAATGAGGCATAATGATGCAATATGTACATACAGCTAGCCTAAATAGCATGTTAGCATCGATTAGCTTGCAGTGACCAAACATGTCTGATTAGCACTCCACACAAGTCAATAACATCAACAAAACTCAACGTCATTAGTTTGGTGGACAAAATGAGACGGAAAAAGAAGTGTCATAAATCACGTCTTAGAAAGTCGGAGAAAGTTTTGCATGTAAACAAACTAGGGTGAGTTCAAGGACCGCCAAAATTAGTAGGACAAAACGGCGCTCGCCAAATACTGGAATCAGTGAAGCATGTTTAATATAAACAGTGTGCTTTATAGCAATTAGGGAGGTTTGTGTCATGTTTGTCCTCCAACAGAACCAAATTAAAACAAAAAATATGTTTTTTCCCCCTCATCATTTCCGTTTTTCATATATTTTTGAAATAGCTCCAGAGAGCCACTAGGGCGGCGCTAAAGAGCCGCATGCAGCTCCAGGTTGTTGACCCCTGCTATACGTAAACCAACCAATCATCATTATTGTTTCCTCTATACTTTGTGGACTTGTTTCACTCCGCAGCTTTCATTTTTGTTGGAAAACCCTACTTTTTACCACTAGATTATCCAAAAGAAAAACGGAAAATATTTAGTTTTTTACTTTTACAAAGAAAATAACGATAGATTAGTGACTATTAGGGTTGCAAAGGGGTGGGAACTTTCCGGATATTTACCACAGGAAGTTAAGCTCAGGAAGTTTGGAAATTTTAAGCATTTTTTGATGATTCAAAGTTGGACCCCCTGGCTTGTAAAAGACTATTGCAATGCTACACATAGTCAGCTAAATGATTCAAAGTTGGACCCCCTCGCTTGTAAAAGACTAATTCAATGCCACACATAGTCAGCTAAATGATTGGAGTAGTCTTGCAAAATGTTTTTGGACAAATGACTAGAAATATGCTAGATGAGTAAATGAAGAGTCAATCAGCATGCTAAATCAAACTAGTTTGAGTGTGGATCTTACCTCCTGTCCAACATCTGCTGGAAGAGGTCCTCTCCCTCCCCGGCCGGCTCTACCACAGCTGCCTGTTCGTCGCACACGTTCCTGAGTTCGCTGGAGGGGTAGGACTTCATGGACTGGCAGCGGCGCCGTTGCTCGCCGGCACGCGACACGATGCTGGATTTCTACACGAGCAAAGCCCTTTAGAGTGACTCGCACACGTCCAAACAACAACATTTGACTCTCTCAAGCAGGGCAGACCCAGCTGGGGACGCTCTTTACTTTTCTTGGACCACAACATATTTTCCAGAAAAACAGTAAAAAGGTAAGTAAAAAAAGAGCAGAAAGACGTAATGTAATTAGAAAAAAGATTAATGTTTTATACAAAAGTAATACAAATGAACTCAAAAAGTATGTGGGGGACATTGTGATGTTTATTTTATTTTGTAAAGAAAAAACCGCTACAAACAGACATTACATAATATCAAAACTTGTGTTATAGGTGATTAACAAGAAAGTTTGATCACATTACACCTGTACTGGCTCACCTGCACTGGCTTCCTGTGCACTTAAGATGTGACTTTAAGGTTTTACTACTTACATATAAAATACTACACGGTCTAGCTCCAGCCTATCTTGCAGATTGTATTGTACCATATGTCCCGGCAAGAAATCTGCGTTCAAAGGATTCCAGCTTATTAGTGATTCCCAAAGCCCAAAAAAAGTCTGCGGGCTATAGAGCGTTTTCCGTTCGGGCTCCAGTACTCTGGAATGCCCTCCCGGTAACAGTTCGCGATGCTACCTCAGTAGAAGCATTTAAGTCTCACCTTAAAACTCATTTGTATACTCTAGCCTTTAAATAGACTCCCCTTTTAGACCAGTTGATCTGCCGCTTCTTTTCTTTTTCTTCTATGTCCCACTCTCCCGTGTGGAGGGGGTCCGGTCCGATCCGGTGGCCATGTACTGCTTGCCTGTGTATCGGCTGGGGACATCTCTGCGCTGCTGATCCGCCTCCGCTTGGGATGGTTTCCTGCTGGCTCCGCTGTGAACGGGACTCTCGCTGCTGTGTTGGATCCGCTTTGGACTGGACTCTCGCGACTGTGTTGGATCCATTATGGATTGAACTTTCACAGTATCATGTTAGACCCGCTCGACATCCATTGCTTTCCTCCTCTCCAAGGTTCTCATAGTCATCATTGTCACCGATGTCCCACTGGGTGTGAGTTTTCCTTGCCCTTATGTGGGCCTACCGAGGATGTCGTGGTGGTTTGTGCAGCCCTTTGAGACACTAGTGATTTAGGGTTATATAAGTAAACATTGATTGATTGATTGATAATTGTATTATTACGAGTATGAAAATGTAAGCTTTTTCTCATGTATTTCCACTCTTTTTTCTTTTCCAACAATATTCCAAGCGAAGCCGAGCAAATTGTTGCACTTAAGACCCGCCTGTGATAACTCCTGACTTTGTCACCTGTAACACAAAGCTATGTCATCTCTCTTCATGCAATGCAGGCTTCGCATGGCCCCTTTTGTCCTGCTTTACCCGACACATGAAAGGTGACACATTTGGGGTATGCTCTATCCACCACTGTTGAATATCTTGAAATGTGTGTTTGGCTATTCCAACTCTGACCACAGCGTCAGTTACTATGTAGAGAGGTACTTTCATTTATTTTTGGCAGACTGCATTGCTAATTGATTATCCCCGCTCTTCCTCTCATGCGAGATGTATGTCTGTTTTCAGCATTTTTGTTTGTTTTTTTTACAAAAAGAAAATGGTCCCCATATAAGTTGACTTGATGCTACTCGGTGAACACAGTTTGGCCGCCCCTTATGTCATATTGCTCCAAATGATATGGGCTGGCATGGAACATGTCTCATACAATCAATCCTGTCTTTTCTTCTATTCAGCCAAGTCATTTACAAAAGGTAAACATGTAGGCTACTAGGAGCTAGCAGCTACACGACAGCTAAGCACACAAGTTAGACATAGGTAGTAAGTGTCCTTAAAGGGGAACATTATCACAATTTCAAAAGGGTTAAAAACAATACAAATCAGTTCCCAGTGGCTTGTTGTATTCGCTATTTGCGATGCGACTGTGACGTCATACAGTGCTGCCAATACAAACAACATGGCGGTTACCACAGCAAGATATAGCAACATTAGCTCGGATTCAGACTCGGATTTCAGCGGCTTAAGCGATTCAACAGATTACGCATGTATTGAAACAGATGGTTGGAGTATGGAGGCAGATAGCGAAAACGAAATTGAAGAAGAAATTGAAGCTATTGAGCGAATAGCTATTGACGCTATTCGGCCATAGCGTGGGTGTACCTAATGAAGTGGCCCATAGCATGGCTGCCTTATTAGCATCGCCGGTAAAATGTGCGGACCAAACGATCAGGACTTTGGCATCTTGTGACACTGGAGCAACTTAAATCCGTCGATTGGTAAGTGTTTGTTTCGCATAAAATGTGGGTATCTAGTTTCAAATGTACATACAGCTAGCGCAAATAGCATGTTAGCATCGATTAGCGTAGCATGTTAGTATCGATTAGCTGGTAGTCATGTCGTGACCAAATATGTCTGATTAGCACATAAGTCAACAACATCAACAAAACTCACCTTTGTGATTTTGTTGACTTAATGGTTGCAAATGCATCTGCAGGTTATCCATACATCTCTGTGCCATGTCTGTCTTAGCATCGCCGGTCAAATGTGGAGACACTCTGGTACATTCAATGGGGGTCTGGCGGCAGATTTCTTGCCAGTGGTGCAACTTGAATCCCTCCCTGTTAGTGTTGTTACACCCTCCGACAACACACCCACCAGGCATGATGTCTCCAAGGTTACAAAAAATAGTCGAAAAAACTGAAAATAACAGAGCTGAGACCCGGTGTTTGTAATGTGAAAATGAAAATGGTGGGTGTGTTACCTCGGTGACGTCACGTTCTGACGTCATCGCTAAAAGACCGATAAACAGAAAGGCGTTTAATTTGCCAAAATTCACCTTTTTAGAGTTCGGAAATCGGTTAAAAAAATACATGGTCTTTTTTCTGCAACATCAAGGTATATATTGACGCTTACATAGGTTTGCTGATAATGTTCCCCTTTAATTGAACAATATTGCAGTCTATAGCAGCAGATTTGTCAATATAATCAAGTATCAAAAAATGACAGCCGCTCTTTATTTACACATGCAAAGTCTCCCAGGCTGAAGTGTACTAGAAAGTAAGCAGTAAAAAAGGTGTCGACAAGCATGATTTTGTACAATATTGTGATTGTTTCCAACTGTGTAACACTACAAAGTGCAGGTCTATCATAACAATATTGTGATTGTTTCCAACTGTGTAACACTACAAAGTGCAGGTCTACCATAACAATATTGTGATTGTTTCCAACTGTGTAACACTACAAAGTGCAGGTCTACCGTAACAATACTGTGATTGTTTCCAACTGTGTAACACTACAAAGTGCAGGTCTACCATAACAATATTGTGATTGTTTCCAACTGTGTAACACTACAAAGTGCAGGTCTATCATAACAATATTGTGATTGTTTCCAACTGTGTAACACTACAAAGTGCAGGTCTACCATAACAATATTGTGATTGTTTCCAACTGTGTAACACTACAAAGTGCAGGTCTATCATAACAATATTGTGATTGTTTCCAACTGTGTAACACTACAAAGTGCAGGTCTATCATAACAATATTGTGATTGTTTCCAACTGTGTAACACTACAAAGTGCAGGTCTACCATAACAATATTGTGATTGTTTCCAACTGTGTAACACTACAAAGTGCAGGTCTACCATAACAATAGTGTGATTGTGTCCAACTGTGTAACACTACAAAGTGCAGGTCTACCATAACAATAGTGTGATTGTTTCCAACTGTGTAACACTACAAAGTGCAGGTCTATCATAACAATATTGTGATTGTTTCCAACTGTGTAACACTACAAAGTGCAGGTCTATCATAACAATATTGTGATTGTTTCCAACTGTGTAACACTACAAAGTGCAGGTCTACCATAACAATATTGTGATTGTTTCCAACTGTGTAACACTACAAAGTGCAGGTCTACCATAACAATATTGTGATTGTTTCCAACTGTGTAACACTACAAAGTGCAGGTCTATCATAACAATATTGTGATTGTTTCCAACTGTGTAACACTACAAAGTGCAGGTCTATCATAACAATATTGTGATTGTTTCCAACTGTGTAACACTACAAAGTGCAGGTCTACCATAACAATATTGTGATTGTTTCCAACTGTGTAACACTACAAAGTGCAGGTCTACCATAACAATATTGTGATTGTTTCCAACTGTGTAACACTACAAAGTGCAGGTCTACCATAACAATAGTGTGATTGTGTCCAACTGTGTAACACTACAAAGTGCAGGTCTACCATAACAATAGTGTGATTGTTTCCAACTGTGTAACACTACAAAGTGCAGGTCTATCATAACAATATTGTGATTGTTTCCAACTGTGTAACACTACAAAGTGCAGGTCTATCATAACAATATTGTGATTGTTTCCAACTGTGTAACACTACAAAGTGCAGGTCTATCATAACAATATTGTGATTGTTTCCAACTGTGTAACACTACAAAGTGCAGGTCTACCATAACAATATTGTGATTGTTTCCAACTGTGTAACACTACAAAGTGCAGGTCTATCATAACAATATTGTGATTGTTTCCAACTGTGTAACACTACAAAGTGCAGGTCTACCATAACAATATTGGAGCTCTGAGTATTGCTGTCCAAAGCTATGTAGCAGGAATCAAACGTACTTTTGTTTAGTTTGGTTGGGAAAAATACGTTAGAAAAGGTTTGACAAATGAAATGAGTCAAACAGAACAATGGAAGGTATAAAAAACACTAACCTATTTATTATTAACCCTCTGGAGTGGACTTCTGCTGTCTTTAAGTTAAAGTGAAGTGGTAGTTGCTTTTTGGCCACAGTAATTCATAAAGTTAAACTCATGATGTATGTTACTGGATACTGCATAATACTGCCTTGGAGACTTTGTATGTGGAAGTCAGGGGTCACCATCACGGTGCCCGTAAGGACCAGATGAGTCGCCCGCTGGTCTGTTCTAAAAATAGCTCAAATAGCAGCACTTACCAGTGAGCTGCCTCTATTTATTTATTTATTTACTAGCAAGCTGGTCTCGCTTTGCTCGACATTTTTAATTCTAAGAGAGACAAAACTCAAATAGAATTTGAAAATCCAAGAAAATATTTGAAAGACTTGGTCTTCACTTGTTTAAATAAATTCTTTTTTTTTTTTTTTAACTTTGCGTCTTATAACTTTCAGAAAGACAATTTTAGAGAAAAAATACAAGCTTAAAAATGAATGCGTGGGTTCCTTCCGGGTACTCCGGCTTCCTCCCACCTCCAATGACATGCACCTAGGGATAGGCCCCTCCCACCTCCAAAGACATGCACCTGGGGATAGGCCCCTCCCACCTCCAAAGACATACACCTGGGGATAGGCCCCTCCCACCTCCAAAGACATACACCTGGGGATAGGCCCCTCCCACCTCCAAAGACATGCACCTGGGGATAGGCCCCCCCCACTTCCAAAGACATGCACCTGGGTATAGGCCCCTCCCACCTCCAAAGACATGCACCTGGGGATAGGCCCCTCCCACCTCCAAAGACATGCACCTGGGGATAGGCCCCTCCCACCTCCAAAGACATGCACCTGGGGATAGGCCCCTCCCACCTCCAAAGACATGCACCTGGGGATAGGTTGATTGGCAACACTAAATGGTCCCTAGTGTGTGAATGTTGTCTGTCTATCTGTGTTGGCCCTGCGATGAGGTGGCGACTTGTCCAGGGTGTACACCGCCTTCCGCCCGATTGTAGCTGAGATAGGTGCCCCCCGCGACCCCAAAAGGGAATAAGCGGTAGAAAAAGGATTGATGGATGGATTTAAATTTCTCAACGAAGAATATTTGTGAAATATTTCTTCAAACTTATTATGATTTAAATTCAAAAAAATTATCTTGGCAAATCTAGAAAATCAAATTTAAATCTTATTTCAAAGTCTTTTGAATTTCTTTTAAAATTTTTGTTCTGGAAAACCTAGAAGAAATAATGATTTGTCTTTGTTAGAAATATAGCTTGGTCCAATTTGTTATATATTCTAACAAAGTGCAGGTTGAATTTTAACCTATTCAAAAAATGTCATCGAAATTCTAAAATTAATATTAACCAGGAAAAATTACTAATGATGTTCTATAAATTATTTTTTAAATTTTTTCATAAAGATTCGGATTAACTACTTTTTCTCTTCATATTTTTCGGTTGAATTTTGAATTTTAAAGAGTCGAAATTGAAGATAAACTATGTTTCAAAATTAAATTTTCATTTTTTTCGTGTTTTCTCCTCTTTTAAACCGTTCAATTTAGTGTTTTTTTCATCATTTATTCTCTACAAAAAACCTTCCGTAAAATTAAAAAAAAAGTACGACGGAATGACAGACAGAAATACCCATTTTCTATATATATAGGTTTATTTATTAAAGGTAAATTGAGCAACTAGGCTATTTCTGGCAATTTATTGAAGTGTGTATCAAACTGGTAGCCCTTGGCATGAATCAGTACCCAAGAAGTAGCTCTTGCTTTCAAAAAGGTTGCTGACCCCTGCTGTAAGTAGTATGCAAATATAATTATTTTAACTTGTTTATGTTGACAATTTGTTTGATTATGACGTGCTATTGTGCGCTTAGCTGTTGTGTAGCTGCTAGCTCCATGTAGCCTATATGTTTACCTTTTTGTAAACGACTTGACTGAAATAGAAGACCAACATTGTGTGCTTATTGGAGGACGTTTGGATGTTAAGTGGACTGCTGTATCGCAGATTTCAGACACGAGCCCATTGAATGCGATACGTACATATTTGCTGATAGGAACGATATCAATAGTCCAAGAAGGGGAAGTACCTTGAAGTGGATGTTGTTGCTGACCAGGATGTTTCCCTTCATGAAGTCCCGCTCGTTCTGGCGATTCTCGGTGACCACGGGGAAGGCGTGATAAATGGTAGTCCGCAGGATGCTGACCAGGGACTGGACGCGGGTGTGCGGGTACACGTAGGTCAGGTTGGGCTCCATGATGTCGCTGGCCGTCAACCTTTGGTAGATGGAACATAAGACAGGCTGTTAGAAGAATGATATACAACTTATCACACAACTCTTATGCTTAAAGGCCGTTGCTCTAGTTATTATTTATTGTGCTCAAGCTGTACTTTGATTTTCTTACAAAGGCACACAACTTGTTATCTTCCACTGCAAGTTAGGAGTGGCCTCACCGCAGATGTTTCTGTCTTTCAGCCTGCTAACAGCCAAGCACGAACCAGCACCTCAACGAAGTTAAAGCGACAGCAGGCAGACAAAGTGTTGCTGCTCCATGGTCATGTGGATGTGAGGCGACATCACCTCAGCCCTTTGGGGGAATGTCAGGCCATATTAAAAGATGGAGAAGATGTTTATATCGGGCACTGTTTTGAAATTATTTTGATTCAATCATTTGTATTTTTATGTTTTACAATAGCTGTACTGTAATGTTTAGTGCACAGGTGTCAAACTCAAGGCCCGGGCGCCAGATGTGGCCACATTTTACTTGGCCCTGTAAAGCTTGGAAATAATATGTATCAATAACGTACTGTAACTTTGCCTAATGAATGTATTTGTTCTTTCTATTTTGGGGGAAAAGAAATGTAATCCATGTAGTCGCAAATTATGTCAACTTAAATATTGTCTAATTACGCAAAAATATATTATCAAACCATTTTCTAAATAGACATAAAAACTAAAAATAATGATTGCAAAGCAAGTTATCCTTCAAATTGTGCAATGTAAAAGTAGAAATAGATTTCATGCTCAAATTGTGAAATTTACTGTGTTTTTTACAGCATTTTTCTCTAAAAGAAAAAAACGTTTACTGTAATAAACTGTGATGCCGTTATAGCATTTACAGTAATACACTGAAAAATGTAGTTATCGATTTGTGGTAAAAAAACAACAAAAAAAAACAACGTTTTACTTACAGTAAATAAAACAAATGTAAATTTGACAGTAACTTCTGGCAACTAAGCTGCTTTTTTTTCCACCAATAAAACAGCACTACTGTGTTTCCATTTACAGTAATATACACTACATTTGGAGGTGAAAGTATTGCAACTTACCTTATTTGATTTACAAACCCCGTTTCCAAATGGGAAATGGTGTTAGATGTAAATATAAACAGAATACAATGATTTGCAAATCCTTTTCAAGCCATATTCAGTTGAATATGCTACAAAGACAACATATTTCATGTTCAAACTCATAAAACATTTTTTGTTGTGCAAATAATCATTAACTTTAGAATTTGATGCCAACAACACATGACAAAGAAATTGGGAAAGGTAGCAATAAGTACTGATAAAGTTGAGGAATGCTCATCAAACACTTATTTGGAACATCCCACAGGTGTGCAGGCTAATTGGGAACAGGTGGGTGCCATGATTGGCTATAAAAACAGCTTCCATGAAATGCTAAGTAATTCACAAACAAGGATGGGGTGAGGGTCACCACTTTGTAAGCAAATTGTCGAACAGTTTTAGAACAACATTTTTCAACGAGCTATTGCAAGGAATTTAGGGATTTTACCATCTACGCTTCGTAAAATCATCAAAAGGTTCAGAGAATCTGGAGAAATCACTGCACGTAAGCGATGATATTACGGACCTTTGATCCCTCAGGCGGTACTGCATCAAAAACCGACATCAGTGTGTAAAGGATATCAGCACATGGGCTCAGGAACACTTCATAAAACCACTGTCAGTAACTACAGTTGGTCGCTACATCTGTAAGTGCAAGTTAAAACTCTACTATGCAAAGCGAATGCCATTTATCAACAACACCCAGGAACGCCGCCGGCTTCGCTGGGCCCGAGCTCATCTAAGATGGACTGATGCAAAGTGGAAAAGTGTTCTGTGGTCTGACGAGTCCACATTTCAAATTATATTCAGAAACTGTGGACGTGGTGTCCTCCAGAACAAAGAGGAAAATAACCATCCGGATTGTTATAGGCGCAAAGTTCAAAAGCCAGCATGTGTGATGGTATGGGGGTGTATTAGTGATTGTTGTAGGGTGAAAGTATTGTAGTCAGCATGTGTGATGGTATGGGGGTGTATTAGTGATTGTTGTAGGGTGAAAGTGTTGTAGTCAGCATGTGTGATGGTATGGGGGTGTATTAGTGATTGTTGTAGGGTGAAAGTGTTGTAGTCAGCATGTGTGATGGTATGGGGGTGTATTAGTGATTGTTGTAGGGTGAAAGTGTTGTAGTCAGCATGTGTGATGGTATGGGGGTGTATTAGTGATTGTTGTAGGGTGAAAGTGTTGTAGTCAGCATGTGTGATGGTATGGGGGTGTATTAGTGATTGTTGTAGGGTGAAAGTGTTGTAGTCAGCATGTGTGATGGTATGGGGGTGTATTAGTGATTGTTGTAGGGTGAAAGTGTTGTAGTCAGCATGTGTGATGGTATGGGGGTGTATTAGTGATTGTTGTAGGGTGAAAGTGTTGTAGTCAGCATGTGTGATGGTATGGGGGTGTATTAGTGATTGTTGTAGGGTGAAAGTGTTGTAGTCAGCATGTGTGATGGTATGGGGGTGTATTAGTGATTGTTGTAGGGTGAAAGTGTTGTAGTCAGCATGTGTGATGGTATGGGGGTGTATTAGTGATTGTTGTAGGGTGAAAGTGTTGTAGTCAGCATGTGTGATGGTATGGGGGTGTATTAGTGATTGTTGTAAGGTGAAAGTGTTGTAGTCAGCATGTGTGATGGTATGGGGGTGTATTAGTGATTGTTGTAGGGTGAAAGTATTGTAGTCAGCATGTGTGATGGTATGGGGGTGTATTAGTGATTGTTGTAGGGTGAAAGTGTTGTAGTCAGCATGTGTGATGGTATGGGGGTGTATTAGTGATTGTTGTAGGGTGAAAGTGTTGTAGTCAGCATGTGTGATGGTATGGGGGTGTATTAGTGATTGTTGTAGGGTGAAAGTGTTGTAGTCAGCATGTGTGATGGTATGGGGGTGTATTAGTGATTGTTGTAGGGTGAAAGTGTTGTAGTCAGCATGTGTGATGGTATGGGGGTGTATTAGTGATTGTTGTAGGGTGAAAGTGTTGTAGTCAGCATGTGTGATGGTATGGGGGTGTATTAGTGATTGTTGTAGGGTGAAAGTGTTGTAGTCAGCATGTGTGATGGTATGGGGGTGTATTAGTGATTGTTGTAGGGTGAAAGTGTTGTAGTCAGCATGTGTGATGGTATGGGGGTGTATTAGTGATTGTTGTAGGGTGAAAGTGTTGTAGTCAGCATGTGTGATGGTATGGGGGTGCATTAGTGCCCAAGGCATGGCTAACTTACACATCTGTGAAGGCACCATTAATGCTGAAAGGTACATACAGCTTTTGGAGCAACATATGTTGTTATCATGGACGCCCCTGCTTATTTCAGCAAAACAATGCCAAGCCCCGTGTTACAACAGCGTGCCTTCGTAGTAAAAGAGTGCGGGTACTTTCCTGGTCCGCCTGCAGTCTAAACCTGTCTCCCATGGAAAATGTGTGGCGCATTATGAAGTGTAAAATACGACAGCGGAGACCCCGGACTGTTGAAGGACTGAAGCTCTACATAAAACAAGAATGGGAAAGAATTCCACTTTCAAAGCTTCAACAATTAGTTTCCTCAGTTCCCAAACGTTTATTGAGTGTTGTTAAAAGAAAAGGTGATGTAACACAATGGTGAACATGCCCTTTCCCAACTACTTTGGCACGTGTTGCAGCCATGAAATTCTAAGTTAATAATTATTTGCAAAAAAGAAAATAAAGTTTATGAGTTTGAACATCAAATATGTTGTCTTTGTAGCATATTCAACTGAATATGGCTTGAAAAGGATTTGCAAATCATTGTATTCTGTTTATATTTACATCTAACACAATTTCCCAACTCATATGGAAACGGGGTTTGTTCATTTGAGTTTTAAAAAAAATCTACAAAAAAAATGCATAAAAAATGCTGTAATAATAAAACATACAATAAGTGCCATGTGGCCCTCAGTGAAAACCACTTCCACACCTCTGGTTGAGTGCCACGGTTGCTCTCATCCCCAGGTGGCCCAAACATTATCAATTTGCAAAAACCTTGCGGCACTTTTCTCCAAGTCCAGAAATCCCACGTACTTGTCCATCTCCACCTCAGTCTCCCAGTCCAGAAGCGGCACTCCCCTCAGCTGAATGTGGATGTCATAGATGCCCTTGTTGAACATGTCTCCGGTCCACTTGGCCACCTGCTGGCCAGAGGGGCAAATGTTCAACAAATGACTTCATGATGTTTGTACATGTATATTTAGGTTATTTATATATGTCCCAAAGGGCTGTACACATTTAAACAGAAAGGTTAACAACAAATAATGATCACAATGAGTACGGATTATTATATACATAAAACATAGTTGAAATGCACAAAAATACAAAACAAAACAAGGTGAAAGATGAATTTGCTATGTAAATAATAATAAAAGCAATTTAAAAGGAGTTACAATTGCTGCTGTAAAATGTTCCCTCTAATGTTCCAAATGTTAGACGTAGACGTGCACGTGTGAGCGATGTTAGACGTAGACGTGCACATGTGAGCGATGTTAGACGTAGACGTGCACGTGTGAGCGATGTTAGACGTAGACGTGCACGTGTGAGCGATGTTAGACGTAGACGTGCACGTGTGAGCGATGTTAGACGTAGGCGTGCACATGTGAGCGATGTTAGACGTAGACGTGCACGTGTGAGCGATGTTAGACGTAGACGTGCACATGTGAGCGATGTTAGACGTAGACGTGCACATGTGAGCGATGTTAGACGTAGACGTGCACATGTGAGCGATGTTAGACGTAGACGTGCACGTGTGAGCGATGTTAGACGTAGACGTGCACGTGTGAGCGATGTTAGACGTAGACGTGCACGTGTGAGCGATGTTAGACGTAGGCGTGCACATGTGAGCGATGTTAGACGTAGACGTGCACGTGTGAGCGATGTTAGACGTAGACGTGCACATGTGAGCGATGTTAGACGTAGACGTGCACATGTGAGCGATGTTAGACGTAGGCGTGCACATGTGAGCGATGTTAGACGTAGACGTGCACGTGTGAGCGATGTTAGACGTAGGCGTGCACATGTGAGCGATGTTAGACGTAGACGTGCACGTGTGAGCGATGTTAGACGCAGACGTGCACGTGTGAGCGATGTTAGACGTAGACGTGCACATGTGAGCGATGTTAGACGTAGGCGTGCACATGTGAGCGATGTTAGACGTAGACGTGCACGTGTGAGCGATGTTAGACGTAGACGTGCACATGTGAGCGATGTTAGACGTAGGCGTGCACATGTGAGCGATGTTAGACGTAGACGTGCACGTGTGAGCGATGTTAGACGTAGGCGTGCACATGTGAGCGATGTTAGACGTAGACGTGCACGTGTGAGCGATGTTAGACGTAGGCGTGCACATGTGAGCGATGTTAGACGTAGACGTGCACGTGTGAGCGATGTTAGACGTAGGCGTGCACATGTGAGCGATGTTAGACGTAGACGTGCACATGTGAGCGATGTTAGACGTAGACGTGCACGTGTGAGCGATGTTAGACGTAGACGTGCACATGTGAGCGATGTTAGACGTAGACGTGCACATGTGAGCGATGTTAGACGTAGACGTGCACGTGTGAGCGATGTTAGACGTAGACGTGCACGTGTGAGCGATGTTAGACGTAGACGTGCACGTGTGAGCGATGTTAGACGTAGACGTGCACGTGTGAGCGATGTTAGACGTAGACGTGCACGTGTGAGCGATGTTAGACGTAGACGTGCACATGTGAGCGATGTTAGACGTAGACGTGCACATGTGAGCGATGTTAGACGTAGACGTGCACGTGTGAGCGATGTTAGACGTAGACGTGCACATGTGAGCGATGTTAGACGTAGACGTGCACGTGTGAGCGATGTTAGACGTAGACGTGCACATGTGAGCGATGTTAGACGTAGACGTGCACATGTGAGCGATGTTAGACGTAGACGTGCACATGTGAGCGATGTTAGACGTAGACGTGCACATGTGAGCGATGTTAGACGTAGACGTGCACGTGTGAGCGATGTTAGACGTAGACGTGCACATGTGAGCGATGTTAGACGTAGACGTGCACATGTGAGCGATGTTAGACGTAGACGTGCACATGTGAGCGATGTTAGACGTAGACGTGCACATGTGAGCGATGTTAGACGTAGACGTGCACATGTGAGCGATGTTAGACGTAGACGTGCACGTGTGAGCGATGTTAGACGTAGACGTGCACGTGTGAGCGATGTTAGACGTAGACGTGCACATGTGAGCGATGTTAGACGTAGACGTGCACATGTGAGCGATGTTAGACGTAGACGTGCACATGTGAGCGATGTTAGACGTAGACGTGCACGTGTGAGCGATGTTAGACGTAGACGTGCACAGTGTGAGCGATGTTAGACGTAGACGTGCACATGTGAGCGATGTTAGACGTAGACGTGCACGTGTGAGCGATGTTAGACGTAGACGTGCACATGTGAGCGATGTTAGACGTAGACGTGCACGTGTGAGCGATGTTAGACGTAGACGTGCACAGTGTGAGCGATGTTAGACGTAGACGTGCACATGTGAGCGATGTTAGACGTAGACGTGCACGTGTGAGCGATGTTAGACGTAGACGTGCACATGTGAGCGATGTTAGACGTAGACGTGCACGTGTGAGCGATGTTAGACGTAGACGTGCACATGTGAGCGATGTTAGACGTAGACGTGCACGTGTGAGCGATGTTAGACGTAGACGTGCACATGTGAGCGATGTTAGACGTAGACGTGCACGTGTGAGCGATGTTAGACGTAGACGTGCACATGTGAGCGATGTTAGACGTAGACGTGCACAGTGTGAGCGATGTTAGACGTAGACGTGCACGTGTGAGCGATGTTAGACGTAGACGTGCACATGTGAGCGATGTTAGACGTAGACGTGCACGGTGAGCGATGTTAGACGTAGACGTGCACATGTGAGCGATGTTAGACGTAGACGTGCACAGTGTGAGCGATGTTAGACGTAGACGTGCACATGTGAGCGATGTTAGACGTAGACGTGCACGTGTGAGCGATGTTAGACGTAGACGTGCACATGTGAGCGATGTTAGACGTAGACGTGCACATGTGAGCGATGTTAGACGTAGACGTGCACATGTGAGCGATGTTAGACGTAGACGTGCACGTGTGAGCGATGTTAGACGTAGACGTGCACTTGTGAGCGATGTTAGACGTAGACGTGCACGTGTGAGCGATGTTAGACGTAGACGTGCACGTGTGAGCGATGTTAGACGTAGACGTGCACGTGTGAGCGATGTTAGACGTAGACGTGCACATGTGAGCGATGTTAGACGTAGACGTGCACGATGTGAGCGATGTTAGACGTAGACGTGCACATGTGAGCGATGTTAGACGTAGACGTGCACATGTGAGCGATGTTAGACGTAGACGTGCACATGTGAGCGATGTTAGACGTAGACGTGCACATGTGAGCGATGTTAGACGTAGACGTGCACATGTGAGCGATGTTAGACGTAGACGTGCACGTGTGAGCGATGTTAGACGTAGACGTGCACGTGTGAGCGATGTTAGACGTAGACGTGCACGTGTGAGCGATGTTAGACGTAGGCGTGCACATGTGAGCGATGTTAGACGTAGACGTGCACGTGTGAGCGATGTTAGACGTAGACGTGCACATGTGAGCGATGTTAGACGTAGACGTGCACATGTGAGCGATGTTAGACGTAGGCGTGCACATGTGAGCGATGTTAGACGTAGACGTGCACGTGTGAGCGATGTTAGACGTAGGCGTGCACATGTGAGCGATGTTAGACGTAGACGTGCACGGTGTGAGCGATGTTAGACGTAGACGTGCACGTGTGAGCGATGTTAGACGTAGACGTGCACATGTGAGCGATGTTAGACGTAGGACGTGCACATGTGAGCGATGTTAGACGTAGACGTGCACGTGTGAGCGATGTTAGACGTAGACGTGCACATGTGAGCGATGTTAGACGTAGGCGTGCACATGTGAGCGATGTTAGACGTAGACGTGCACGATGTGAGCGATGTTAGACGTAGGCGTGCACATGTGAGCGATGTTAGACGTAGACGTGCACGTGTGAGCGATGTTAGACGTAGGCGTGCACATGTGAGCGATGTTAGACGTAGACGTGCACGTGTGAGCGATGTTAGACGTAGAGCGTGCACATGTGAGCGATGTTAGACGTAGACGTGCACATGTGAGCGATGTTAGACGTAGACGTGCACGATGTGAGCGATGTTAGACGTAGACGTGCACATGTGAGCGATGTTAGACGTAGACGTGCACATGTGAGCGATGTTAGACGTAGACGTGCACGTGTGAGCGATGTTAGACGTAGACGTGCACATGTGAGCGATGTTAGACGTAGACGTGCACGTGTGAGCGATGTTAGACGTAGACGTGCACGTGTGAGCGATGTTAGACGTAGACGTGCACGTGTGAGCGATGTTAGACGTAGACGTGCACATGTGAGCGATGTTAGACGTAGACGTGCACATGTGAGCGATGTTAGACGTAGACGTGCACATGTGAGCGATGTTAGACGTAGACGTGCACATGTGAGCGATGTTAGACGTAGACGTGCACATGTGAGCGATGTTAGACGTAGACGTGCACATGTGAGCGATGTTAGACGTAGACGTGCACGTGTGAGCGATGTTAGACGTAGACGTGCACTGTGAGCGAGTTAGACGTAGACGTGCACATGTGAGCGATGTTAGACGTAGACGTGCACATGTGAGCGATGTTAGACGTAGACGTGCACATGTGAGCGATGTTAGACGTAGACGTGCACATGTGAGCGATGTTAGACGTAGACGTGCACGTGTGAGCGATGTTAGACGTAGACGTGCACGATGTGAGCGATGTTAGACGTAGACGTGCACGTTGTGAGCGATGTTAGACGTAGACGTGCACATGTGAGCGATGTTAGACGTAGACGTGCACGTGTGAGCGATGTTAGACGTAGACGTGCACATGTGAGCGATGTTAGACGTAGACGTGCACATGTGAGCGATGTTAGACGTAGACGTGCACATGTGAGCGATGTTAGACGTAGACGTGCACGTGTGAGCGATGTTAGACGTAGACGTGCACGTGTGAGCGATGTTAGACGTAGACGTGCACGTGTGAGCGATGTTAGACGTAGACGTGCACAGTGTGAGCGATGTTAGACGTAGACGTGCACATGTGAGCGATGTTAGACGTAGACGTGCACATGTGAGCGATGTTAGACGTAGACGTGCACGATGTGAGCGATGTTAGACGTAGACGTGCACAGTGTGAGCGATGTTAGACGTAGACGTGCACATGTGAGCGATGTTAGACGTAGACGTGCACATGTGAGCGATGTTAGACGTAGACGTGCACAGTGTGAGCGATGTTAGACGTAGACGTGCACGTGTGAGCGATGTTAGACGTAGACGTGCACGTGTGAGCGATGTTAGACGTAGACGTGCACGTGTGAGCGATGTTAGACGTAGACGTGCACTTGTGAGCGATGTTAGACGTAGACGTGCACGTGTGAGCGATGTTAGACGTAGACGTGCACTGTGAGCGATGTTAGACGTAGACGTGCACATGTGAGCGATGTTAGACGTAGACGTGCAATTACTACTTAACTGCACATGTGAGCGATGTTAGACGTAGACGTGCACTTGTGAGCGATGTTAGACGTAGACGTGCACGTGTGAGCGATGTTAGACGTAGACGTGCACATGTGAGCGATGTTAGACGTAGACGTGCACGTGTGAGCGATGTTAGACGTAGACGTGCACGTGTGAGCGATGTTAGACGTAGACGTGCACATGTGAGCGATGTTAGACGTAGACGTGCACGTGTGAGCGATGTTAGACGTAGACGTGCACGATGTGAGCGATGTTAGACGTAGACGTGCACATGTGAGCGATGTTAGACGTAGACGTGCACGTGTGAGCGATGTTAGACGTAGACGTGCACATGTGAGCGATGTTAGACGTAGACGTGCACATGTGAGCGATGTTAGACGTAGACGTGCACTTGTGAGCGATGTTAGACGTAGACGTGCACATGTGAGCGATGTTAGACGTAGACGTGCACGTTGTGAGCGATGTTAGACGTAGACCTGCACATGTGAGCGATGTTAGACGTAGACGTGCACATGTGAGCGATGTTAGACGTAGACGTGCACATGTGAGCGATGTTAGACGTAGACGTGCACGTGTGAGCGATGTTAGACGTAGACGTGCACATGTGAGCGATGTTAGACGTAGACGTGCACATGTGAGCGATGTTAGACGTAGACGTGCACGTGTGGAGCGGATGTTAGACGTAGACGTGCACGTGTGAGCGATGTTAGACGTAGACGTGCACGTGTGAGCGATGTTAGACGTAGACGTGCACATGTGAGCGATGTTAGACGTAGACGTGCACATGTGAGCGATGTTAGACGTAGACGTGCACATGTGAGCGATGTTAGACGTAGACGTGCACATGTG